>NW_027616692.1:0-210833 GCF_964187855.1 Myxine glutinosa | reverse complement strand
TGTTGAAAAACCACTTTCGCACTTGTGTTGGTGCAGGAAACCACTTTTACACTTGTATTAGTGTGGAAAAAACACTTTTCGCACTTGTGTTAGTGTTGAAAAACCACTTTTCGCACTTGTGTTAGTGTTGAAAAACCACTTTTCGCACTTGTGTTGGTGCAGAAAACCACTTTTGCACTTGTATTAGTGTGGAAAAAACACTTTTCGCACTTGTGTTAGTGTTGAAAAACCACTTTTCGCACTTGTGTTGGTGCAGGAAACCACTTTTGCACTTGTATTAGTGTGGAAAAACCACTTTTCGCACTAGTGTTAGTGTTGAAAAACCACTTTTCGCACTTGGTTAGTGTTGAAAACCACTTTTCGCACTTGTGTTAGTGTTGAAAAACCACTTTTCGCACTTGTGTTGGTGCAGGAAACCACTTTTGCACTTGTATTAGTGTGGAAAAAACACTTTTTGCACTTGTGATAGTGTTGAAAAACCACTTTTTGCACTTGTGTTAGTGTTGAAAAACCACTTTTCGCACTTGTGTTGGTGCAGGAAACCACTTTTGCACTTGTATTAGTGTGGAAAACCACCTTTCGCACTTGTGTTAGTGTTGAAAAACCACTTTTGGCACTTGTGTTAGTGTTGAAAAACCACTTTTGGCACTTGTGTTGGTGCAGGAAACCACTTTTGCACTTGTATTAGTGTGGAAAATACACTTTTTGCACTTGTGATAGTGTTGAAAAACCACTTTTCGCACTTGTGTTAGTGTTGAAAAACCACTTTTCGCACTTGTGTTAGTGTTGAAAAACCACTTTTTGCACTTCTGTTGGTGCAGGAAACCACTATTGCACTTGTATTAGTGTGGAAAAAACACTTTTTGCACTTGTGATATTGTTGAAAAACCACTTTTTGCACTTGTGTTAGTGTTGAAAAACCACTTTTCGCACTTGTGTTAGTGTTGAAAAACCACTTTTCGCACTTGTGTTGGTGCAGGAAACCACTTTTTGCACTTGTATTGGTGTGGAAAAAACACTTTTTGCACTTGTGATAGTGTTGAAAAACCACTTTTTGCACTTGTGTTAGTGTTGAAAAACCACTTTTCGCACTTGTGTTGGGGCAGGAAACCACTTTTGCACTTGTATTAGTGTGGAAAAACCACTTTTCGCACTTGTGTTAGTGTTGAAAAACCACTTTTCGCACTTGTGTTGGTGCAGGAAACCACTTTTGCACTTGTATTAGTGTGGAAAAACCACTTTTCGCACTTGTGTTAGTGTTGAAAAACCACTTTTCGCACTTGTGTTAGTGTTGAAAAACCACTTTTCGCACTTGTGTTAGTGTTGAAAAACCACTTTTCGCACTTGTGTTGGTGCAGGAAACCACTTTTGCACTTGTATTAGTGTGGAAAAACCACTTTTCGCACTTGTGTTAGTGTTGAAAAACCACTTTTCGCACTTGTGTTAGTGTTGAAAAACCACTTTTCGCACTTGTGTTAGTGTTGAAAAACCACTTTTCGCACTTGTGTTGGTGCAGGAAACCACTTTTGCACTTGTATTAGTGTGGAAAATACACTTTTCACGCTTGTGTTAGTGTTGAAAAACCACTTTTCGCACTTGTGTTGGTGCAGGAAACCACTTTTGCACTTGTATTAGTGTGGAAAAAACACTTTTTGCACTTGTGATAGTGTTGAAAAACCACTTTTCGCACTTGTGTTAGTGTTGAAAAACCACTTTTCGCACTTGTGTTGGTGCAGGAAACCACTTTTGCACTTGTATTAGTGTGGAAAAACCACTTTTGCACTTGTATTAGTATTGAAAACCCACATTTCGCACTTGTGTTCGTGTTGAAAAACCACTTTTCGCACTTGTGTTGGTGCAGGAAACCACTTTTGCACTTGTATTAGTGTGGAAAAAACACTTTTTGCACTTGTGATAGTGTTGAAAAACCACTTTTCGCACTTATGTTAGTGTTGAAAAACCACTTTTCGCACTTGTGTTAGTGTTGAAAAACCACATTTCGCACTTGTGTTGGTGCAGGAAACCACTTTTGCACTTGTATTAGTGTGGAAAAAACACTTTTTGCACTTGTGATAGTGTTGAAAAACCACATTTTGCACTTGTGTTAGTGTTGAAAACCACTTTTCGCACTTGTGTTGGTGTTGAAAAACCACTTTTCGCACTTGTGTTGGTGCAGGAAACCACTTTTTGCACTTGTATTGGTGTGGAAAAAAACACTTTTTGCACTTGTGATAGTGTTGAAAAACCACTTTTTGCACTTGTGTTAGTGTTGAAAAACCACTTTTCGCACTTGTGTTGGTTTAGGAAACCACTTTTACACTTGTATTAGTGTGGAAAAAACACTTTTTGCACTTGTGATAGTGTTGAAAAACCACTTTTCGCACTTGTGTTAGTGTTGAAAAACCACTTTTCGCACTTGTGTTGGTGCAGGAAACCACTTTTGCACTTGTATTAGTGTGGAAAAACACTTTTTGCACTTGTGATAGTGTTGAAAAACCACTTTTTGCACTTGTGTTAGTGTTGAAAAACCACTTTTCGCACTTGTGTTAGTGTTGAAAAACCACTTTTCGCACTTGTGTTGGTGCAGGAAACCACTTTTTGCACTTGTATTGGTGTGGAAAAAACACTTTTTGCACTTGTGATAGTGTTGAAAAACCACTTTTTGCACTTGTGTTAGTGTTGAAAAACCACTTTTCGCACTTGTGTTGGTGCAGGAAACCACTTTTGCACTTGTATTAGTGTGGAAAAACCACTTTTCGCACTTGTGTTAGTGTTGAAAAACCACTTTTCGCACTTGTGTTGGTGCAGGAAACCACTTTTGCACTTGTATTAGTGTGGAAAAACCACTTTTCGCACTTGTGTTAGTGTTGAAAAACCACTTTTCGCACTTGTGTTGGTGCAGGAAACCACTTTTTCTCTTGTATTAGTGTGGAAAAAACACTTTTTGCACTTGTGTTAGTGTTGAAAAACCACTTTTGCACTTGTGTTCGTGTTGAAAAACCACTTTTCGCACTTGTGTTGGTGCAGGAAACCACTTTTGCACTTGTATTAGTGTGGAAAACCACTTTTCGCACTTGTGTTAGTGTTGAAAAACCACTTTTCGCACTTGTGTTAGTGTTGAAAAACCACTTTTCGCACTTGTGTTAGTGTTGAAAAACCACTTTTCGCACTTGTGTTTTGTGCAGGGAACCACTTTTGCACTTGTATTAGTGTGGAAAAAACACTTTTCGCACTTGTGTTAGTGTTGAAAAACCACTTTTCGCACTTGTGTTGGTGCAGGAAACCACTTTTGCACTTGTATTAGTGTGGAAAAACCACTTTTCGCACTTGTGTTAGTGTTGAAAAACCACTTTTCGCACTTGTGTTAGTGTTGAAAAACCACTTTTCGCACTTGTGTTAGTGTTGAAAAACCACTTTTCGCACTTGTGTTGGTGCAGGAAACCACTTTTGCACTTGTATTAGTGTGGAAAATACACTTTTCGCGCTTGTGTTAGTGTTGAAAAACCACTTTTCGCACTTGTGTTGGTGCAGGAAACCACTTTTGCACTTGTATTAGTGTGGAAAAAACACTTTTTGCACTTGTGATAGTGTTGAAAAACCACTTTTCGCACTTGTGTTAGTGTTGAAAAACCACTTTTCGCACTTGTGTTGGTGCAGGAAACCACTTTTGCACTTGTATTAGTGTGGAAAAACCACTTTTGCACTTGTATTAGTATTGAAAACCCACATTTCGCACTTGTGTTCGTGTTGAAAAACCACTTTTCGCACTTGTGTTGGTGCAGGAAACCACTTTTGCACTTGTATTAGTGTGGAAAAACACTTTTTGCACTTGTGATAGTGTTGAAAAACCACTTTTCGTACTTATGTTAGTGTTGAAAAACCACTTTTCGCACTTGTGTTAGTGTTGAAAAACCACATTTCGCACTTGTGTTGGTGCAGGAAACCACTTTTGCACTTGTATTAGTGTGGAAAAAACACTTTTTGCACTTGTGATAGTGTTGAAAAACCACATTTTGCACTTGTGTTAGTGTTGAAAACCACTTTTCGCACTTGTGTTGGTGTTGAAAAACCACTTTTCGCACTTGTGTTGGTGCAGGAAACCACTTTTTGCACTTGTATTGGTGTGGAAAAAACACTTTTTGCACTTGTGATAGTGTTGAAAAACCACTTTTTGCACTTGTGTTAGTGTTGAAAAACCACTTTTCGCACTTGTGTTGGTTTAGGAAACCACTTTTACACTTGTATTAGTGTGGAAAAAACACTTTTTGCACTTGTGATAGTGTTGAAAAACCACTTTTCGCACTTGTGTTAGTGTTGAAAAACCACTTTTTGCACTTGTGTTAGTGTTGAAAAACCACTTTTCGCACTTGTGTTAGTGTTGAAAAACCACTTTTCGCACTTGTGTTGGTGCAGGAAACCACTTTTGCTCTTGTATTAGTGTGGAAAAAACACTTTTTGCACTTGTGTTAGTGTTGAAAAACCACTTTTGCACTTGTGTTCGTGTTGAAAAACCACTTTTCGCACTTGTGTTGGTGCGGGAAACCACTTTTGCACTTGTATTAGTGTGGAAAACCACTTTTCGCACTTGTGTTAGTGTTGAAAAACCACTTTTCGCACTTGTGTTAGTGTTGAAAAACCACTTTTCGCACTTGTGTTAGTGTTGAAAAACCACTTTTCGCACTTGTGTTTTGTGCAGGAAACCACTTTTGCACTTGTATTAGTGTGGAAAAAACACTTTTCGCACTTGTGTTAGTGTTGAAAAACCACTTTTCGCACTTGTGTTGGTGCAGGAAACCACTTTTGCACTTGTATTAGTGTGGAAAAACCACTTTTCGCACTTGTGTTAGTGTTGAAAAACCACTTTTCGCACTTGTGTTAGTGTTGAAAAACCACTTTTCGCACTTGTGTTAGTGTTGAAAAACCACTTTTCGCACTTGTGTTGGTGCAGGAAACCACTTTTGCACTTGTATTAGTGTGGAAAAAACACTTTTTGCACTTGTGATAGTGTTGAAAACCACTTTTTGCACTTATGTTAGTGTTGAAAGACCACTTTTCGCACTTGTGTTGGTGCAGGAAACCACTTTTGCACTTGTATTAGTGTGGACAAACCACTTTTCGCACTTGTTAGTGTTGAAAAACCACTTTTGGCACTTGTGTTAGTGTTGAAAAACCACTTTTCGCACTTGTGTTGGTGCAGGAAACCACTTTTGCACTTGTATTAGTGTGGAAAATACACTTTTTGCACTTGTGATAGTGTTGAAAAACCACTTTTCGCACTTGCGTTAGTGTTGAAAAACCACTTTTCGCACTTGTGTTAGTGTTGAAAAACCACTTTTCGCACTTGTGTTGGTGCAGGAAACTACTTTTGCACTTGTATTAGTGTGGAAAAAACACTTTTTGCACTTGTGATAGTGTTGAAAAACCACTTTTCGCACTTGTGTTAGTGTTGAAAAACCACTTTTCGCACTTGTGTTGGTGCAGGAAACCACTTTTGCACTTGTATTAATGTGGAAAAACCACTTTTGCACTTGTATTAGTGTTGAAAAACCACTTTTCGCACTTGTGTTAGTGTTGAAAAACCACTTTTTGCACTTGTGTTGGTTTAGGAAACCACTTTTGCACTTGTATTAGTGTGGAAAAAACACTTTTTGCACTTGTGATAGTGTTGAAAAACCACTTTTCGCACTTGTGTTAGTGTTGAAAAACCACTTTTCGCACTTGTGTTGGTGCAGGAAACCACTTTTGCACTTGTATTAGTGTGGAAAAAACACTTTTTGCACTTGTGATAGTGTTGAAAAACCACTTTTTGCACTTGTGTTAGTGTTGAAAAACCACTTTTCGCACCTGTGTTAGTGTTGAAAAACCACTTTTCGCACTTGTGTTGGTGCAGGAAACCACTTTTTGCACTTGTATTGGTGTGGAAAAAACACTTTTTGCACTTGTGATAGTGTTGAAAAACCACTTTTTGCATTTGTGTTAGTGTTGAAAAACCACTTTTCGCACTTGTGTTGGTGCAGGAAACCACTTTTGCACTTGTATTAGTGTGGAAAAACCACTTTTCGCACTTGTGTTAGTGTTGAAAAACCACTTTTCGCACTTGTGTTGGTGCAGGAAACCACTTTTGCACTTGCATTAGTGTGGAAAAACCACTTTTCGCACTTGTGTTAGTGTTGAAAAACCACTTTTCGCACTTGTGTTGGTGCAGGAAACCACTTTTGCTCTTGTATTAGTGTGGAAAAAACACTTTTCGCACTTGTGTTAGTGTTGAAAAACCACTTTTGCACTTGTGTTCGTGTTGAAAAACCACTTTTCGCACTTTTGTTGGTGCAGGAAACCACTTTTACACTTGTATTAGTGTGGAAAAAACACTTTTTGCACTTGTGATAGTGTTGAAAAACCACTTTTCGCACTTGTGTTAGTGTTGAAAAACCACTTTTGCACTTGTATTAGTGTTGAAAAACCACTTTTCGCACTTGTGTTAGTGTTGAAAAACCACTTTTCGCACTTGTGTTGGTGCAGGAAACCACTTTTACACTTGTATTAGTGTGGAAAAAACCACTTTTCGCACTTGTGTTAGTGTTGAAAAACCACTTTTCGCACTTGTGTTGGTGCAGAAAACCACTTTTGCACTTGTATTAGTGTGGAAAAAACACTTTTCGCACTTGTGTTAGTGTTGAAAAACCACTTTTCGCACTTGTGTTGGTGCAGGAAACCACTTTTGCTCTTGTATTAGTGTGGAAAACCACTTTTCGCACTAGTGTTAGTGTTGAAAAACCACTTTTCGCACTTGGGTTAGTGTTGAAAAACCACTTTTCGCACTTGTGTTAGTGTTGAAAAACCACTTTTCGCACTTGTGTTGGTGCAGGAAACCACTTTTGCACTTGTATTAGTGTGGAAAAAACACTTTTTGCACTTGTGATAGTGTTGAAAAACCACTTTTTGCACTTGTGTTAGTGTTGAAAAACCACTTTTCGCACTTGTGTTGGTGCAGGAAACCACTTTTGCACTTGTATTAGTGTGGAAAACCACCTTTCGCACTTGTGTTAGTGTTGAAAAACCACTTTTGGCACTTGTGTTGGTGCAGGAAACCACTTTTGCACTTGTATTAGTGTGGAAAATACACTTTTTGCACTTGTGATAGTGTTGAAAAACCACTTTTCGCACTTGTGTTAGTGTTGAAAAACCACTTTTCGCACTTGTGTTGGTGCAGGAAACCACTTTTGCACTTGTATTAGTGTGGAAAAAACACTTTTTGCACTTGTGATAGTGTTGAAAAACCACTTTTTGCACTTGTGTTAGTGTTGAAAAACCACTTTTCGCACTTGTGTTAGTGTTGAAAAACCACTTTTCGCACTTGTGTTGGTGCAGGAAACCACTTTTTGCACTTGTATTGGTGTTGAAAAACCACTTTTTGCACTTGTGTTAGTGTTGAAAAACCACTTTTCGCACTTGTGTTGGGGCAGGAAACCACTTTTGCACTTGTATTAGTGTGGAAAAACCACTTTTCGCACTTGTGTTAGTGTTGAAAAACCACTTTTCGCACTTGTGTTGGTGCAGGAAACCACTTTTGCACTTGTATTAGTGTGGAAAAACCACTTTTCGCACTTGTGTTAGTGTTGAAAAACCACTTTTCGCACTTGTGTTAGTGTTGAAAAACCACTTTTCGCACTTGTGTTAGTGTTGAAAAACCACTTTTCGCACTTGTGTTGGTGCAGGAAACCACTTTTGCACTTGTATTAGTGTGGAAAAACCACTTTTCGCACTTGTGTTAGTGTTGAAAAACCACTTTTCGCACTTGTGTTAGTGTTGAAAAACCACTTTTCGCACTTGTGTTAGTGTTGAAAAACCACTTTTCGCACTTGTGTTGGTGCAGGAAACCACTTTTGCACTTGTATTAGTGTGGAAAAAACACTTTTTGCACTTGTGATAGTGTTGAAAAACCACTTTTCGCACTTGTGTTAGTGTTGAAAAACCACTTTTCGCACTTGTGTTGGTGCAGGAAACCACTTTTGCACTTGTATTAGTGTGGAAAAACCACTTTTGCACTTGTATTAGTATTGAAAACCCACATTTCGCACTTGTGTTCGTGTTGAAAAACCACTTTTCGCACTTGTGTTGGTGCAGGAAACCACTTTTGCACTTGTATTAGTGTGGAAAAACACTTTTTGCACTTGTGATAGTGTTGAAAAACCACTTTTCGCACTTGTGTTCGTGTTGAAAAACCACTTTTGGCACTTGTGTTGGTGCAGGAAACCACTTTTTGCACTTGTATTGGTGTGGAAAAAACACTTTTTGCACTTGTGATAGTGTTGAAAAACCACTTTTTGCACTTGTGTTAGTGTTGAAAAACCACTTTTCGCACTTGTGTTGGGGCAGGAAACCACTTTTGCACTTGTATTAGTGTGGAAAAACCACTTTTCGCACTTGTGTTAGTGTTGAAAAACCACTTTTCGCACTTGTGTTGGTGCAGGAAACCACTTTTGCACTTGTATTAGTGTGGAAAAACCACTTTTCGCACTTGTGTTAGTGTTGAAAAACCACTTTTCGCACTTGTGTTAGTGTTGAAAAACCACTTTTCGCACTTGTGTTAGTGTTGAAAAACCACTTTTCGCACTTGTGTTGGTGCAGGAAACCACTTTTGCACTTGTATTAGTGTGGAAAAACCACTTTTCGCACTTGTGTTAGTGTTGAAAAACCACTTTTCGCACTTGTGTTAGTGTTGAAAAACCACTTTTCGCACTTGTGTTAGTGTTGAAAAACCACTTTTCGCACTTGTGTTGGTGCAGGAAACCACTTTTGCACTTGTATTAGTGTGGAAAATACACTTTTCGCGCTTGTGTTAGTGTTGAAAAACCACTTTTCGCACTTGTGTTGGTGCAGGAAACCACTTTTGCACTTGTATTAGTGTGGAAAAAACACTTTTTGCACTTGTGATAGTGTTGAAAAACCACTTTTCGCACTTGTGTTAGTGTTGAAAAACCACTTTTCGCACTTGTGTTAGTGTTGAAAAACCACTTTTCGCACTTGTGTTGGTGCAGGAAACCACTTTTGCACTTGTATTAGTGTGGAAAAACCACTTTTCGCACTTGTGTTAGTGTTGAAAAACCACTTTTCGCACTTGTGTTAGTGTTGAAAAACCACTTTTCGCACTTGTGTTGGTGCAGGAAACCACTTTTGCACTTGTATTAGTGTGGAAAATACACTTTTTGCACTTGTGATAGTGTTGAAAAACCACTTTTCGCGCTTGTGTTAGTGTTGAAAAACCAGTTTTCGCACTTGTGTTAGTGTTGAAAAACCACTTTTCGCACTTGTGTTGGTGCAGGAAACCACTTTTGCACTTGTATTAGTGTGGAAAAAACACTTTTTGCACTTGTGATAGTGTTGAAAAACCACTTTTCGCACTTGTGTTAGTGTTGAAAAACCACTTTTCGCACTTGTGTTGGTGCAGGAAACCACTTTTGCACTTGTATTAGTGTGGAAAAACCACTTTTGCACTTGTATTAGTATTGAAAACCCACATTTCGCACTTGTGTTCGTGTTGAAAAACCACTTTTCGCACTTGTGTTGGTGCAGGAAACCACTTTTGCACTTGTATTAGTGTGGAAAAAACACTTTTTGCACTTGTGATAGTGTTGAAAAACCACTTTTCGCACTTATGTTAGTGTTGAAAAACCACTTTTCGCACTTGTGTTAGTGTTGAAAAACCACTTTTCGCACTTGTGTTGGTGCAGGAAACCACTTTTGCACTTGTATTAGTGTGGAAAAAGCACTTTTTGCACTTGTGATAGTGTTGAAAAACCACTTTTTGCACTTGTGTTAGTGTTGAAAACCACTTTTCGCACTTGTGTTGGTGTTGAAAAACCACTTTTCGCACTTGTGTTGGTGCAGGACACCACTTTTTGCACTTGTATTAGTGTGGAAAAAACACTTTTTTCACTTGTGATAGTGTTGAAAAACCACTTTTTGCACTTGTGTTAGTGTTGAAAAACCACTTTTCGCACTTGTGTTGGTGCAGGAAACTACTTTTGCACTTGTATTAGTGTGGAAAAAACACTTTTTGCACTTGTGATAGTGTTGAAAAACCACTTTTCGCACTTGTGTTAGTGTTGAAAAACCACTTTTCGCACTTGTGTTGGTGCAGGAAACCACTTTTGCACTTGTATTAATGTGGAAAAACCACTTTTGCACTTGTATTAGTGTTGAAAAACCACTTTTTGCACTTGTGTTGGTTTAGGAAACCACTTTTGCACTTGTGATAGTGTTGAAAAACCACTTTTCGCACTTGTGTTAGTGTTGAAAAACCACTTTTCGCACTTGTGTTGGTGCAGGAAACCACTTTTGCACTTGTATTAGTGTGGAAAAAACACTTTTTGCACTTGTGATAGTGTTGAAAAACCACTTTTTGCACTTGTGTTAGTGTTGAAAAACCACTTTTCGCACCTGTGTTAGTGTTGAAAAACCACTTTTCGCACTTGTGTTGGTGCAGGAAACCACTTTTTGCACTTGTATTGGTGTGGAAAAAACACTTTTTGCACTTGTGATAGTGTTGAAAAACCACTTTTTGCACTTGTGTTAGTGTTGAAAAACCACTTTTCGCACTTGTGTTGGTGCAGGAAACCACTTTTGCACTTGTATTAGTGTGGAAAAACCACTTTTCGCACTTGTGTTAGTGTTGAAAAACCACTTTTCGCACTTGTGTTGGTGCAGGAAACCACTTTTGCACTTGCATTAGTGTGGAAAAACCACTTTTCGCACTTGTGTTAGTGTTGAAAAACCACTTTTCGCACTTGTGTTGGTGCAGGAAACCACTTTTGCGCTTGTATTAGTGTGGAAAAAACACTTTTCGCACTTGTGTTAGTGTTGAAAAACCACTTTTGCACTTGTGTTCGTGTTGAAAAACCACTTTTCGCACTTGTGTTGGTGCAGGAAACCACTTTTACACTTGTATTAGTGTGGAAAAAACACTTTTCGCACTTGTGTTAGTGTTGAAAAACCACTTTTCGCACTTGTGTTAGTGTTGAAAAACCACTTTTCGCACTTGTGTTGGTGCAGAAAACCACTTTTGCACTTGTATTAGTGTGGAAAAAACACTTTTCGCACTTGTGTTAGTGTTGAAAAACCACTTTTCGCACTTGTGTTGGTGCAGGAAACCACTTTTGCACTTGTATTAGTGTGGAAAAACCACTTTTCGCACTAGTGTTAGTGTTGAAAAACCACTTTTCGCACTTGGGTTAGTGTTGAAAAACCACTTTTCGCACTTGTGTTAGTGTTGAAAAACCACTTTTCGCACTTGTATTAGTGTGGAAAAAACACTTTTTGCACTTGTGATAGTGTTGAAAAACCACTTTTTGCACTTGTGTTAGTGTTGAAAAACCACTTTTCGCACTTGTGTTGGTGCAGGAAACCACTTTTGCACTTGTATTAGTGTGGAAAACCACCTTTCGCACTTGTGTTAGTGTTGAAAAACCACTTTTGGCACTTGTGTTAGTGTTGAAAAACCACTTTTGGCACTTGTGTTGGTGCAGGAAACCACTTTTGCACTTGTATTAGTGTGGAAAATACACTTTTTGCACTTGTGATAGTGTTGAAAAACCACTTTTCGCACTTGTGTTAGTGTTGAAAAACCACTTTTCGCACTTGTGTTAGTGTTGAAAAACCACTTTTTGCACTTGTGTTGGTGCAGGAAACCACTATTGCACTTGTATTAGTGTGGAAAAAACACTTTTTGCACTTGTGATAGTGTTGAAAAACCACTTTTTGCACTTGTGTTAGTGTTGAAAAACCACTTTTCGCACTTGTGTTAGTGTTGAAAAACCACTTTTCGCACTTGTGTTGGTGCAGGAAACCACTTTTTGCACTTGTATTGGTGTGGAAAAAACACTTTTTGCACTTGTGATAGTGTTGAAAAACCACTTTTTGCACTTGTGTTAGTGTTGAAAAACCACTTTTCGCACTTGTGTTGGGGCAGGAAACCACTTTTGCACTTGTATTAGTGTGGAAAAACCACTTTTCGCACTTGTGTTAGTGTTGAAAAACCACTTTTCGCACTTGTGTTGGTGCAGGAAACCACTTTTGCACTTGTATTAGTGTGGAAAAACCACTTTTCGCACTTGTGTTAGTGTTGAAAAACCACTTTTCGCACTTGTGTTAGTGTTGAAAAACCACTTTTCGCACTTGTGTTAGTGTTGAAAAACCACTTTTCGCACTTGTGTTAGTGTTGAAAAACCACTTTTCGCACTTGTGTTGGTGCAGGAAACCACTTTTGCACTTGTATTAGTGTGGAAAATACACTTTTCGCGCTTGTGTTAGTGTTGAAAAACCACTTTTCGCACTTGTGTTGGTGCAGGAAACCACTTTTGCACTTGTATTAGTGTGGAAAAAACACTTTTTGCACTTGTGATAGTGTTGAAAAACCACTTTTCGCACTTGTGTTAGTGTTGAAAAACCACTTTTCGCACTTGTGTTGGTGCAGGAAACCACTTTTGCACTTGTATTAGTGTGGAAAAACCACTTTTGCACTTGTATTAGTATTGAAAACCCACATTTCGCACTTGTGTTCGTGTTGAAAAACCACTTTTCGCACTTGTGTTGGTGCAGGAAACCACTTTTGCACTTGTATTAGTGTGGAAAAACACTTTTTGCACTTGTGATAGTGTTGAAAAACCACTTTTCGCACTTATGTTAGTGTTGAAAAACCACTTTTCGCACTTGTGTTAGTGTTGAAAAACCACATTTCGCACTTGTGTTGGTGCAGGAAACCACTTTTGCACTTGTATTAGTGTGGAAAAAACACTTTTTGCACTTGTGATAGTGTTGAAAACCACTTTTCGCACTTGTGTTAGTGTTGAAAACCACTTTTCGCACTTGTGTTGGTGTTGAAAAACCACTTTTCGCACTTGTGTTGGTGCAGGAAACCACTTTTTGCACTTGTATTGGTGTGGAAAAAACACTTTTTGCACTTGTGATAGTGTTGAAAAACCACTTTTTGCACTTGTGTTAGTGTTGAAAAACCACTTTTCGCACTTGTGTTGGTTTAGGAAACCACTTTTACACTTGTATTAGTGTGGAAAAAACACTTTTTGCACTTGTGATAGTGTTGAAAAACCACTTTTCGCACTTGTGTTAGTGTTGAAAAACCACTTTTCGCACTTGTGTTGGTGCAGGAAACCACTTTTGCACTTGTATTAGTGTGGAAAAACACTTTTTGCACTTGTGATAGTGTTGAAAAACCACTTTTTGCACTTGTGTTAGTGTTGAAAAACCACTTTTCGCACTTGTGTTAGTGTTGAAAAACCACTTTTCGCACTTGTGTTGGTGCAGGAAACCACTTTTTGCACTTGTATTGGTGTGGAAAAAACACTTTTTGCACTTGTGATAGTGTTGAAAAACCACTTTTTGCACTTGTGTTAGTGTTGAAAAACCACTTTTCGCACTTGTGTTGGTGCAGGAAACCACTTTTGCACTTGTGTTAGTGTTGAAAAACCACTTTTCGCACTTGTGTTGGTGCAGGAAACCACTTTTGCACTTGTATTAGTGTGGAAAAACCACTTTTCGCACTTGTGTTAGTGTTGAAAAACCACTTTTCGCACTTGTGTTGGTGCAGGAAACCACTTTTGCTCTTGTATTAGTGTGGAAAAAACACTTTTTGCACTTGTGTTAGTGTTGAAAAACCACTTTTGCACTTGTGTTCGTGTTGAAAAACCACTTTTCGCACTTGTGTTGGTGCAGGAAACCACTTTTGCACTTGTATTAGTGTGGAAAACCACTTTTCGCACTTGTGTTAGTGTTGAAAAACCACTTTTCGCACTTGTGTTAGTGTTGAAAAACCACTTTTCGCACTTGTGTTAGTGTTGAAAAACCACTTTTTGCACTTGTGTTTTGTGCAGGAAACCAGTTTTGCACTTGTATTAGTGTGGAAAAAACACTTTTCGCACTTGTGTTAGTGTTGAAAAACCACTTTTCGCACTTGTGTTGGTGCAGGAAACCACTTTTGCACTTGTATTAGTGTGGAAAAACCACTTTTCGCACTTGTGTTAGTGTTGAAAAACCACTTTTCGCACTTGTGTTAGTGTTGAAAAACCACTTTTCGCACTTGTGTTAGTGTTGAAAAACCACTTTTCGCACTTGTGTTGGTGCAGGAAACCACTTTTGCACTTGTATTAGTGTGGAAAAAACACTTTTTGCACTTGTGATAGTGTTGAAAACCACTTTTTGCACTTATGTTAGTGTTGAAAGACCACTTTTCGCACTTGTGTTGGTGCAGGAAACCACTTTTGCACTTGTATTAGTGTGGACAAACCACTTTTCGCACTTGTTAGTGTTGAAAAACCACTTTTGGCACTTGTGTTAGTGTTGAAAAACCACTTTTCGCACTTGCGTTAGTGTTGAAAAACCACTTTTCGCACTTGTGTTGGTGCAGGAAACCACTTTTGCACTTGTATTAGTGTGGAAAAACCACTTTTCGCACTTGTGTTAGTGTTGAAAAACCACTTTTCGCACTTGTGTTGGTGCAGGAAACCACTTTTGCACTTGCATTAATGTGGAAAAACCACTTTTGCACTTGTATTAGTGTTGAAAAACCACTTTTCGCACTTGTGTTAGTGTTGAAAAACCACTTTTTGCACTTGTGTTGGTTTAGGAAACCACTTTTGCACTTGTATTAGTGTGGAAAAAACACTTTTTGCACTTGTGATAGTGTTGAAAAACCACTTTTCGCACTTGTGTTAGTGTTGAAAAACCACTTTTCGCACTTGTGTTGGTGCAGGAAACCACTTTTGCACTTGTATTAGTGTGGAAAAAACACTTTTTGCACTTGTGATAGTGTTGAAAAACCACTTTTTGCACTTGTGTTAGTGTTGAAAAACCACTTTTCGCACCTGTGTTAGTGTTGAAAAACCACTTTTCGCACTTGTGTTGGTGCAGGAAACCACTTTTTGCACTTGTATTGGTGTGGAAAAAACACTTTTTGCACTTGTGATAGTGTTGAAAAACCACTTTTTGCATTTGTGTTAGTGTTGAAAAACCACTTTTCGCACTTGTGTTGGTGCAGGAAACCACTTTTGCACTTGTATTAGTGTGGAAAAACCACTTTTCGCACTTGTGTTAGTGTTGAAAAACCACTTTTCGCACTTGTGTTGGTGCAGGAAACCACTTTTGCACTTGCATTAGTGTGGAAAAACCACTTTTCGCACTTGTGTTAGTGTTGAAAAACCACTTTTCGCACTTGTGTTGGTGCAGGAAACCACTTTTGCTCTTGTATTAGTGTGGAAAAAACACTTTTCGCACTTGTGTTAGTGTTGAAAAACCACTTTTGCACTTGTGTTCGTGTTGAAAAACCACTTTTCGCACTTTTGTTGGTGCAGGAAACCACTTTTACACTTGTATTAGTGTGGAAAAAACACTTTTTGCACTTGTGATAGTGTTGAAAAACCACTTTTCGCACTTGTGTTAGTGTTGAAAAACCACTTTTGCACTTGTATTAGTGTTGAAAAACCACTTTTCGCACTTGTGTTAGTGTTGAAAAACCACTTTTCGCACTTGTGTTGGTGCAGGAAACCACTTTTACACTTGTATTAGTGTGGAAAAAACCACTTTTCGCACTTGTGTTAGTGTTGAAAAACCACTTTTCGCACTTGTGTTGGTGCAGAAAACCACTTTTGCACTTGTATTAGTGTGGAAAAAACACTTTTCGCACTTGTGTTAGTGTTGAAAAACCACTTTTCGCACTTGTGTTGGTGCAGGAAACCACTTTTGCTCTTGTATTAGTGTGGAAAACCACTTTTCGCACTAGTGTTAGTGTTGAAAAACCACTTTTCGCACTTGGGTTAGTGTTGAAAAACCACTTTTCGCACTTGTGTTAGTGTTGAAAAACCACTTTTCGCACTTGTGTTGGTGCAGGAAACCACTTTTGCACTTGTATTAGTGTGGAAAAAACACTTTTTGTGATAGTGTTGAAAAACCACTTTCTGCACTTGTGTTAGTGTTGAAAAACCACTTTTCGCACTTGTGTTGGTGCAGGAAACCACTTTTGCACTTGTATTAGTGTGGAAAACCACCTTTCGCACTTGTGTTAGTGTTGAAAAACCACTTTTGGCACTTGTGTTGGTGCAGGAAACCACTTTTGCACTTGTATTAGTGTGGAAAATACACTTTTTGCACTTGTGATAGTGTTGAAAAACCACTTTTCGCACTTGTGTTAGTGTTGAAAAACCACTTTTCGCACTTGTGTTAGTGTTGAAAAACCACTTTTCGCACTTGTGTTGGTGCAGGAAACCACTTTTGCACTTGTATTAGTGTGGAAAAAACACTTTTTGCACTTGTGATAGTGTTGAAAAACCACTTTTTGCACTTGTGTTAGTGTTGAAAAACCACTTTTCGCACTTGTGTTAGTGTTGAAAAACCACTTTTCGCACTTGTGTTGGTGCAGGAAACCACTTTTTGCACTTGTATTGGTGTGGAAAAAACACTTTTTGCACTTGTGATAGTGTTGAAAAACCACTTTTTGCACTTGTGTTAGTGTTGAAAAACCACTTTTCGCACTTGTGTTGGGGCAGGAAACCACTTTTGCACTTGTATTAGTGTGGAAAAACCACTTTTCGCACTTGTGTTAGTGTTGAAAAACCACTTTTCGCACTTGTGTTGGTGCAGGAAACCACTTTTGCACTTGTATTGGTGTGGAAAAACCACTTTTCGCACTTGTGTTAGTGTTGAAAAACCACTTTTCGCACTTGTGTTAGTGTTGAAAAACCACTTTTCGCACTTGTGTTGGTGCAGGAAACCACTTTTGCACTTGTATTAGTGTGGAAAAACCACTTTTCGCACTTGTGTTAGTGTTGAAAAACCACTTTTCGCACTTGTGTTGGTGCAGGAAAACACTTTTGCACTTGTATTAGTGTGGAAAAACCACTTTTCGCACTTGTGTTAGTGTTGAAAAACCACTTTTCGCACTTGTGTTGGTGCAGGAAACCACTTTTGCACTTGTATTAGTGTGGGAAATACACTTTTTGCACTTGTGATAGTGTTGAAAAACCACTTTTCGCGCTTGTGTTAGTGTTGAAAAACCACTTTTCGCACTTGTGTTAGTGTTGAAAAACCACTTTTCGCACTTGTGTTGGTGCAGGAAACCACTTTTGCACTTGTATTAGTGTGGAAAAAACACTTTTTGCACTTGTGATAGTGTTGAAAAACCACTTTTCGCACTTGTGTTAGTGTTGAAAAACCACTTTTCGCACTTGTGTTGGTGCAGGAAACCACTTTTGCACTTGTATTAGTGTGGAAAAACCACTTTTGCACTTGTATTAGTATTGAAAACCCACATTTCGCACTTGTGTTCATGTTGAAAAACCACTTTTCGCACTTGTGTTGGTGCAGGAAACCACTTTTGCACTTGTATTAGTGTGGAAAAACACTTTTTGCACTTGTGATAGTGTTGAAAAACCACTTTTCGCACTTATGTTAGTGTTGAAAAACCACTTTTCGCACTTGTGTTAGTGTTGAAAAACTACATTTCGCACTTGTGTTGGTGCAGGAAACCACTTTTGCACTTGTATTAGTGTGGAAAAAACACTTTTTGCAGTTGTGATAGTGTTGAAAAACCACTTTTTGCACTTGTGTTAGTGTTGAAAACCACTTTTCGCACTTGTGTTGGTGTTGAAAAACCACTTTTCGCACTTGTGTTGGTGCAGGAAACCACTTTTTGCACTTGTATTGGTGTGGAAAAAACACTTTTTGCACTTGTGATAGTGTTGAAAAACCACTTTTTGCACTTGTGTTAGTGTTGAAAAACCACTTTTCGCACTTGTGTTGGTTTAGGAAACCACTTTTGCACTTGTATTAGTGTGGAAAAAACACTTTTTGCACTTGTGATAGTGTTGAAAAACCACTTTTCGCACTTGTGTTAGTGTTGAAAAACCACTTTTCGCACTTGTGTTGGTGCAGGAAACCACTTTTGCACTTGTATTAGTGTGGAAAAAACACTTTTTGCACTTGTGATAGTGTTGAAAAACCACTTTTTGCACTTGTGTTAGTGTTGAAAAACCACTTTTCGCACTTGTGTTAGTGTTGAAAAACCACTTTTCGCACTTGTGTTGGTGCAGGAAACCACTTTTTGCACTTGTATTGGTGTGGAAAAAACACTTTTTGCACTTGTGATAGTGTTGAAAAACCACTTTTTGCACTTGTGTTAGTGTTGAAAAACCACTTTTCGCACTTGTGTTGGTGCAGGAAACCACTTTTGCACTTGTATTAGTGTGGAAAAACCACTTTTCGCACTTGTGTTAGTGTTGAAAAACCACTTTTCGCACTTGTGTTGGTGCAGGAAACCACTTTTGCACTTGTATTAGTGTGGAAAAACCACTTTTCGCACTTGTGTTAGTGTTGAAAAAGCACTTTTCGCACTTGTGTTGGTGCAGGAAACCACTTTTGCTCTTGTATTAGTGTGGAAAAAACACTTTTTGCACTTGTGTTAGTGTTGAAAAACCACTTTTGCACTTGTGTTCGTGTTGAAAAACCACTTTTCGCACTTGTGTTGGTGCAGGAAACCACTTTTGCACTTGTATTAGTGTGGAAAAAACACTTTTTGCACTTGTGATGGTGTTGAAAAACCACTTTTCGCACTTGTGTTAGTGTTGAAAAACCACTTTTGCACTTGTATTAGTGTGGAAAAAACACTTTTTGCACTTGTGATAGTGTTGAAAAACCACTTTTCGCACTTGTGTTAGTGTTGAAAAACCACTTTTTGCACTTGTGTTGGTGCAGGAAACCACTTTTGCACTTGTATTAGTGTGGAAAATACACTTTTTGCACTTGTGATAGTGTTGAAAAACCACTTTTCGCACTTGTGTTAGTGTTGAAAAACCACTTTTTGCACTTGTGTTAGTGTTGAAAAACCACTTTTCGCACTTGTGTTGGTTTAGGAAACCACTTTTGCACTTGTATTAGTGTGGAAAAAAACACTTTTTGCACTTGTGATAGTGTTGAAAAACCACTTTTCGCACTTGTGTTAGTGTTGAAAAACCACTTTTCGCACTTGTGTTGGTGCAGGAAACCACTTTTGCACTTGTATTAGTGTGGAAAAAACACTTTTTGCACTTGTGATAGTGTTGAAAAACCACTTTTTGCACTTGTGTTAGTGTTGAAAAACCACTTTTCGCACTTGTGTTAGTGTTGAAAAACCACTTTTCGCACTTGTGTTGGTGCAGGAAACCACTTTTTGCACTTGTATTGGTGTGGAAAAAACACTTTTTGCACTTGTGATAGTGTTGAAAAACCACTTTTTGCACTTGTGTTAGTGTTGAAAAACCACTTTTCGCACTTGTGTTGGTGCAGGAAACCACTTTTGCACTTGTATTAGTGTGGAAAAACCACTTTTCGCACTTGTGTTAGTGTTGAAAAACCACTTTTCGCACTTGTGTTGGTGCAGGAAACCACTTTTGCACTTGTATTAGTGTGGAAAAACCACTTTTCGCACTTGTGTTAGTGTTGAAAAACCACTTTTCGCACTTGTGTTGGTGCAGGAAACCACTTTTGCTCTTGTATTAGTGTGGAAAAAACACTTTTTGCACTTGTGTTAGTGTTGAAAAACCACTTTTGCACTTGTGTTCGTGTAGAAAAACCACTTTTCGCACTTGTGTTGGTGCAGGAAACCACTTTTGCACTTGTATTAGTGTGGAAAAAACACTTTTTGCACTTGTGATAGTGTTGAAAAACCACTTTTCGCACTTGTGTTGGTGCAGGAAACCACTTTTTGCACTTGTGTTGGTGCAGGACACCACTTTTTGCACTTGTATTGGTGTGGAAAAAACACTTTTTGCACTTGTGATAGTGTTGAAAAACCACTTTTTGCCCTTGTGTTAGTGTTGAAAAACCACTTTTCGCACTTGTGTTGGTGCAGGAAACCACTTTTGCACTTGTATTAGTGTGGAAAAACCACTTTTCGCACTTGTGTTAGCGTTGAAAAACCACTTTTCGCACTTGTGTTAGTGTTGAAAAACCACTTTTCGCACTTGTGTTTTGTGCAGGAAACCACTTTTGCACTTGTATTAGTGTGGAAAAAACACTTTTCGCACTTGTGTTAGTGTTGAAAAACCACTTTTCGCACTTGTGTTGGTGCAGGAAACCACTTTTGCACTTGTATTAGTGTGGAAAACCACTTTTCGCACTTGTGTTAGTGTTGAAAAACCACTTTTCGCACTTGTGTTAGTGTTGAAAAACCACTTTTCGCACTTGTGTTAGTGTTGAAAAACCACTTTTCGCACTTGTGTTGGTGCAGGAAACCACTTTTGCACTTGTATTAGTGTGGAAAAAACACTTTTTGCACTTGTGATAGTGTTGAAAAACCACTTTTTGCACTTGTGTTAGTGTTGAAAAACCACTTTTCGCACTTGTGTTGGTTTAGGAAACCACTTTTGCACTTGTATTAGTGTGGAAAAAACACTTTTTGCACTTGTGATAGTGTTGAAAAACCACTTTTTGCACTTGTGTTAGTGTTGAAAAACCACTTTTCGCACTTGTGTTAGTGTTGAAAAACCACTTTTCGCACTTGTGTTGGTGCAGGAAACCACTTTTTGCACTTGTATTGGTGTGGAAAAAACACTTTTTGCACTTGTGATAGTGTTGAAAAACCACTTTTTGCACTTGTGTTAGTGTTGAAAAACCACTTTTCGCACTTGTGTTGGTGCAGGAAACCACTTTTGCACTTGTATTAGTGTGGAAAAACCACTTTTCGCACTTGTGTTAGTGTTGAAAAACCACTTTTCGCACTTGTGTTGGTGCAGGAAAACACTTTTGCACTTGTATTAGTGTGGAAAAACCACTTTTCGCACTTGTGTTAGTGTTGAAAAACCACTTTTCGCACTTGTGTTGGTGCAGGAAACCACTTTTGCACTTGTATTAGTGTGGGAAATACACTTTTTGCACTTGTGATAGTGTTGAAAAACCACTTTTCGCGCTTGTGTTAGTGTTGAAAAACCACTTTTCGCACTTGTGTTAGTGTTGAAAAACCACTTTTCGCACTTGTGTTGGTGCAGGAAACCACTTTTGCACTTGTATTAGTGTGGAAAAAACACTTTTTGCACTTGTGATAGTGTTGAAAAACCACTTTTCGCACTTGTGTTAGTGTTGAAAAACCACTTTTCGCACTTGTGTTGGTGCAGGAAACCACTTTTGCACTTGTATTAGTGTGGAAAAACCACTTTTGCACTTGTATTAGTATTGAAAACCCACATTTCGCACTTGTGTTCGTGTTGAAAAACCACTTTTCGCACTTGTGTTGGTGCAGGAAACCACTTTTGCACTTGTATTAGTGTGGAAAAACACTTTTTGCACTTGTGATAGTGTTGAAAAACCACTTTTCGCACTTATGTTAGTGTTGAAAAACCACTTTTCGCACTTGTGTTGGTGCAGGAAACCACTTTTGCACTTGTGTTAGTGTTGAAAAACCACTTTTCGCACTTGTGTTGGTGCAGGAAACCACTTTTGCACTTGTATTAGTGTGGAAAAACCACTTTTCGCACTTGTGTTAGTGTTGAAAAACCACTTTTCGCACTTGTGTTGGTGCAGGAAACCACTTTTGCTCTTGTATTAGTGTGGAAAAAACACTTTTTGCACTTGTGTTAGTGTTGAAAAACCACTTTTGCACTTGTGTTCGTGTTGAAAAACCACTTTTCGCACTTGTGTTGGTGCAGGAAACCACTTTTGCACTTGTATTAGTGTGGAAAACCACTTTTCGCACTTGTGTTAGTGTTGAAAAACCACTTTTCGCACTTGTGTTAGTGTTGAAAAACCACTTTTCGCACTTGTGTTAGTGTTGAAAAACCACTTTTCGCACTTGTGTTTTGTGCAGGAAACCACTTTTGCACTTGTATTAGTGTGGAAAAAACACTTTTCGCACTTGTGTTAGTGTTGAAAAACCACTTTTCTCACTTGTGTTGGTGCAGGAAACCACTTTTGCACTTGTATTAGTATGGAAAAACCACTTTTCGCACTTGTGTTAGTGTTGAAAAACCACTTTTCGCACTTGTGTTAGTGTTGAAAAACCACTTTTCGCACTTGTGTTAGTGTTGAAAAACCACTTTTCGCACTTGTGTTGGTGCAGGAAACCACTTTTGCACTTGTATTAGTGTGGAAAAAACACTTTTTGCACTTGTGATAGTGTTGAAAACCACTTTTTGCACTTATGTTAGTGTTGAAAGACCACTTTTCGCACTTGTGTTGGTGCAGGAAACCACTTTTGCACTTGTATTAGTGTGGACAAACCACTTTTCGCACTTGTTAGTGTTGAAAAACCACTTTTGGCACTTGTGTTAGTGTTGAAAAACCACTTTTCGCACTTGTGTTGGTGCAGGAAACCACTTTTGCACTTGTATTAGTGTGGAAAATACACTTTTTGCACTTGTGATAGTGTTGAAAAACCACTTTTCGCACTTGCGTTAGTGTTGAAAAACCACTTTTCGCACTTGTGTTAGTGTTGAAAAACCACTTTTCGCACTTGTGTTGGTGCAGGAAACTACTTTTGCACTTGTATTAGTGTGGAAAAAACACTTTTTGCTCTTGTGATAGTGTTGAAAAACCACTTTTCGCACTTGTGTTAGTGTTGAAAAACCACTTTTCGCACTTGTGTTGGTGCAGGAAACCACTTTTGCACTTGTATTAATGTGGAAAAACCACTTTTGCACTTGTATTAGTGTTGAAAAACCACTTTTCGCACTTGTGTTAGTGTTGAAAAACCACTTTTTGCACTTGTGTTGGTTTAGGAAACCACTTTTGCACTTGTATTAGTGTGGAAAAAACACTTTTTGCACTTGTGATAGTGTTGAAAAACCACTTTTCGCACTTGTGTTAGTGTTGAAAAACCACTTTTCGCACTTGTGTTGGTGCAGGAAACCACTTTTGCACTTGTATTAGTGTGGAAAAAACACTTTTTGCACTTGTGATAGTGTTGAAAAACCACTTTTTGCACTTGTGTTAGTGTTGAAAAACCACTTTTCGCACCTGTGTTAGTGTTGAAAAACCACTTTTCGCACTTGTGTTGGTGCAGGAAACCACTTTTTGCACTTGTATTGGTGTGGAAAAAACACTTTTTGCACTTGTGATAGTGTTGAAAAACCACTTTTTGCATTTGTGTTAGTGTTGAAAAACCACTTTTCGCACTTGTGTTGGTGCAGGAAACCACTTTTGCACTTGTATTAGTGTGGAAAAACCACTTTTCGCACTTGTGTTAGTGTTGAAAAACCAC
The DNA here is from genome assembly GCF_964187855.1 of Myxine glutinosa. Taxonomy (NCBI): domain Eukaryota; kingdom Metazoa; phylum Chordata; class Myxini; order Myxiniformes; family Myxinidae; genus Myxine; species Myxine glutinosa. The sequence continues at coordinate 187,600 of NW_027616692.1, read as the reverse complement.
TTTTCGCACTTGTGTTGGTGCAGGAAACCACTTTTGCACTTGCATTAGTGTGGAAAAACCACTTTTCGCACTTGTGTTAGTGTTGAAAAACCACTTTTCGCACTTGTGTTGGTGCAGGAAACCACTTTTGCTCTTGTATTAGTGTGGAAAAAACACTTTTCGCACTTGTGTTAGTGTTGAAAAACCACTTTTGCACTTGTGTTCGTGTTGAAAAACCACTTTTCGCACTTTTGTTGGTGCAGGAAACCACTTTTACACTTGTATTAGTGTGGAAAAAACACTTTTTGCACTTGTGATAGTGTTGAAAAACCACTTTTCGCACTTGTGTTAGTGTTGAAAAACCACTTTTGCACACAATTAGTGTTGAAAAACCACTTTTCGCACTTGTGTTAGTGTTGAAAAACCACTTTTCGCACTTGTGTTGGTGCAGGAAACCACTTTTACACTTGTATTAGTGTGGAAAAAACCACTTTTCGCACTTGTGTTAGTGTTGAAAAACCACTTTTCGCACTTGTGTTGGTGCAGAAAACCACTTTTGCACTTGTATTAGTGTGGAAAAAACACTTTTCGCACTTGTGTTAGTGTTGAAAAACCACTTTTCGCACTTGTGTTGGTGCAGGAAACCACTTTTGCTCTTGTATTAGTGTGGAAAACCACTTTTCGCACTAGTGTTAGTGTTGAAAAACCACTTTTCGCACTTGGGTTAGTGTTGAAAAACCACTTTTCGCACTTGTGTTAGTGTTGAAAAACCACTTTTCGCACTTGTGTTGGTGCAGGAAACCACTTTTGCACTTGTATTAGTGTGGAAAAAACACTTTTTGTGATAGTGTTGAAAAACCACTTTTTGCACTTGTGTTAGTGTTGAAAAACCACTTTTCGCACTTGTGTTGGTGCAGGAAACCACTTTTGCACTTGTATTAGTGTGGAAAACCACCTTTCGCACTTGTGTTAGTGTTGAAAAACCACTTTTGGCACTTGTGTTGGTGCAGGAAACCACTTTTGCACTTGTATTAGTGTGGAAAATACACTTTTTGCACTTGTGATAGTGTTGAAAAACCACTTTTCGCACTTGTGTTAGTGTTGAAAAACCACTTTTCGCACTTGTGTTAGTGTTGAAAAACCACTTTTCGCACTTGTGTTGGTGCAGGAAACCACTTTTGCACTTGTATTAGTGTGGAAAAAACACTTTTTGCACTTGTGATAGTGTTGAAAAACCACTTTTTGCACTTGTGTTAGTGTTGAAAAACCACTTTTCGCACTTGTGTTAGTGTTGAAAAACCACTTTTCGCACTTGTGTTGGTGCAGGAAACCACTTTTTGCACTTGTATTGGTGTGGAAAAAACACTTTTTGCACTTGTGATAGTGTTGAAAAACCACTTTTTGCACTTGTGTTAGTGTTGAAAAACCACTTTTCGCACTTGTGTTGGGGCAGGAAACCACTTTTGCACTTGTATTAGTGTGGAAAAACCACTTTTCGCACTTGTGTTAGTGTTGAAAAACCACTTTTCGCACTTGTGTTGGTGCAGGAAACCACTTTTGCACTTGTATTAGTGTGGAAAAACCACTTTTCGCACTTGTGTTAGTGTTGAAAAACCACTTTTCGCACTTGTGTTAGTGTTGAAAAACCACTTTTCGCACTTGTGTTGGTGCAGGAAACCACTTTTGCACTTGTATTAGTGTGGAAAAACCACTTTTCGCACTTGTGTTAGTGTTGAAAAACCACTTTTCGCACTTGTGTTGGTGCAGGAAAACACTTTTGCACTTGTATTAGTGTGGAAAAACCACTTTTCGCACTTGTGTTAGTGTTGAAAAACCACTTTTCGCACTTGTGTTGGTGCAGGAAACCACTTTTGCACTTGTATTAGTGTGGGAAATACACTTTTTGCACTTGTGATAGTGTTGAAAAACCACTTTTCGCGCTTGTGTTAGTGTTGAAAAACCACTTTTCGCACTTGTGTTAGTGTTGAAAAACCACTTTTCGCACTTGTGTTGGTGCAGGAAACCACTTTTGCACTTGTATTAGTGTGGAAAAAACACTTTTTGCACTTGTGATAGTGTTGAAAAACCACTTTTCGCACTTGTGTTAGTGTTGAAAAACCACTTTTCGCACTTGTGTTGGTGCAGGAAACCACTTTTGCACTTGTATTAGTGTGGAAAAACCACTTTTGCACTTGTATTAGTATTGAAAACCCACATTTCGCACTTGTGTTCGTGTTGAAAAACCACTTTTCGCACTTGTGTTGGTGCAGGAAACCACTTTTGCACTTGTATTAGTGTGGAAAAACACTTTTTGCACTTGTGATAGTGTTGAAAAACCACTTTTCGCACTTATGTTAGTGTTGAAAAACCACTTTTCGCACTTGTGTTAGTGTTGAAAAACTACATTTCGCACTTGTGTTGGTGCAGGAAACCACTTTTGCACTTGTATTAGTGTGGAAAAAACACTTTTTGCAGTTGTGATAGTGTTGAAAAACCACTTTTTGCACTTGTGTTAGTGTTGAAAACCACTTTTCGCACTTGTGTTGGTGTTGAAAAACCACTTTTCGCACTTGTGTTGGTGCAGGAAACCACTTTTTGCACTTGTATTGGTGTGGAAAAAACACTTTTTGCACTTGTGATAGTGTTGAAAAACCACTTTTTGCACTTGTGTTGGTTTAGGAAACCACTTTTGCACTTGTATTAGTGTGGAAAAAACACTTTTTGCACTTGTGATAGTGTTGAAAAACCACTTTTCGCACTTGTGTTAGTGTTGAAAAACCACTTTTCGCACTTGTGTTGGTGCAGGAAACCACTTTTGCACTTGTATTAGTGTGGAAAAAACACTTTTTGCACTTGTGATAGTGTTGAAAAACCACTTTTTGCACTTGTGTTAGTGTTGAAAAACCACTTTTCGCACTTGTGTTAGTGTTGAAAAACCACTTTTCGCACTTGTGTTGGTGCAGGAAACCACTTTTTGCACTTGTATTGGTGTGGAAAAAACACTTTTTGCACTTGTGATAGTGTTGAAAAACCACTTTTTGCACTTGTGTTAGTGTTGAAAAACCACTTTTCGCACTTGTGTTGGTGCAGGAAACCACTTTTGCACTTGTATTAGTGTGGAAAAACCACTTTTCGCACTTGTGTTAGTGTTGAAAAACCACTTTTCGCACTTGTGTTGGTGCAGGAAACCACTTTTGCACTTGTATTAGTGTGGAAAAACCACTTTTCGCACTTGTGTTAGTGTTGAAAAAGCACTTTTCGCACTTGTGTTGGTGCAGGAAACCACTTTTGCTCTTGTATTAGTGTGGAAAAAACACTTTTTGCACTTGTGTTAGTGTTGAAAAACCACTTTTGCACTTGTGTTCGTGTTGAAAAACCACTTTTCGCACTTGTGTTGGTGCAGGAAACCACTTTTGCACTTGTATTAGTGTGGAAAAAACACTTTTTGCACTTGTGATAGTGTTGAAAAACCACTTTTCGCACTTGTGTTAGTGTTGAAAAACCACTTTTGCACTTGTATTAGTGTGGAAAAAACACTTTTTGCACTTGTGATAGTGTTGAAAAACCACTTTTCGCACTTGTGTTAGTGTTGAAAAACCACTTTTTGCACTTGTGTTGGTGCAGGAAACCACTTTTGCACTTGTATTAGTGTGGAAAATACACTTTTTGCACTTGTGATAGTGTTGAAAAACCACTTTTCGCACTTGTGTTAGTGTTGAAAAACCACTTTTTGCACTTGTGTTAGTGTTGAAAAACCACTTTTCGCACTTGTGTTGGTTTAGGAAACCACTTTTGCACTTGTATTAGTGTGGAAAAAAACACTTTTTGCACTTGTGATAGTGTTGAAAAACCACTTTTCGCACTTGTGTTAGTGTTGAAAAACCACTTTTCGCACTTGTGTTGGTGCAGGAAACCACTTTTGCACTTGTATTAGTGTGGAAAAAACACTTTTTGCACTTGTGATAGTGTTGAAAAACCACTTTTTGCACTTGTGTTAGTGTTGAAAAACCACTTTTCGCACTTGTGTTGAAAAAACACTTTTCGCACTTGTGTTGGTGCAGGAAACCACTTTTTGCACTTGTATTGGTGTGGAAAAAACACTTTTTGCACTTGTGATAGTGTTGAAAAACCACTTTTTGCACTTGTGTTAGTGTTGAAAAACCACTTTTCGCACTTGTGTTGGTGCAGGAAACCACTTTTGCACTTGTATTAGTGTGGAAAAACCACTTTTCGCACTTGTGTTAGTGTTGAAAAACCACTTTTCGCACTTGTGTTGGTGCAGGAAACCACTTTTGCACTTGTATTAGTGGGGAAAAACCACTTTTCGCACTTGTGTTAGTGTTGAAAAACCACTTTTCGCACTTGTGTTGGTGCAGGAAACCACTTTTGCTCTTGTATTAGTGTGGAAAAAACACTTTTTGCACTTGTGTTAGTGTTGAAAAACCACTTTTGCACTTGTGTTCGTGTAGAAAACCACTTTTCGCACTTGTGTTGGTGCAGGAAACCACTTTTGCACTTGTATTAGTGTGGAAAAAACACTTTTTGCACTTGTGATAGTGTTGAAAAACCACTTTTCGCACTTGTGTTGGTGCAGGAAACCACTTTTTGCACTTGTGTTGGTGCAGGACACCACTTTTTGCACTTGTATTGGTGTGGAAAAAACACTTTTTGCACTTGTGATAGTGTTGAAAAACCACTTTTTGCCCTTGTGTTAGTGTTGAAAAACCACTTTTCGCACTTGTGTTGGTGCAGGAAACCACTTTTGCACTTGTATTAGTGTGGAAAAACCACTTTTCGCACTTGTGTTAGTGTTGAAAAACCACTTTTCGCACTTGTGTTAGTGTTGAAAAACCACTTTTCGCACTTGTGTTGGTGTTGAAAAACCACTTTTCGCACTTGTGTTTTGTGCAGGAAACCACTTTTGCACTTGTATTAGTGTGGAAAAAACACTTTTCGCACTTGTGTTAGTGTTGAAAAACCACTTTTCGCACTTGTGTTGGTGCAGGAAACCACTTTTGCACTTGTATTAGTGTGGAAAAACCACTTTTCGCACTTGTGTTAGTGTTGAAAAACCACTTTTCGCACTTGTGTTAGTGTTGAAAAACCACTTTTCACACTTGTGTTAGTGTTGAAAAACCACTTTTCGCACTTGTGTTGGTGCAGGAAACCACTTTTGCACTTGTATTAGTGTGGAAAAAACACTTTTTGCACTTGTGATAGTGTTGAAAAACCACTTTTTGCACTTGTGTTAGTGTTGAAAAACCACTTTTCGCACTTGTGTTGGTTTAGGAAACCACTTTTGCACTTGTATTAGTGTGGAAAAAACACTTTTTGCACTTGTGATAGTGTTGAAAAACCACTTTTTGCACTTGTGTTAGTGTTGAAAAACCACTTTTCGCACTTGTGTTAGTGTTGAAAAACCACTTTTCGCACTTGTGTTGGTGCAGGAAACCACTTTTTGCACTTGTATTGGTGTGGAAAAAACACTTTTTGCACTTGTGATAGTGTTGAAAAACCACTTTTTGCACTTGTGTTAGTGTTGAAAAACCACTTTTCGCACTTGTGTTGGTGCAGGAAACCACTTTTGCACTTGTATTAGTGTGGAAAAACCACTTTTCGCACTTGTGTTAGTGTTGAAAAACCACTTTTCGCACTTGTGTTGGTGCAGGAAAACACTTTTGCACTTGTATTAGTGTGGAAAAACCACTTTTCGCACTTGTGTTAGTGTTGAAAAACCACTTTTCGCACTTGTGTTGGTGCAGGAAACCACTTTTGCACTTGTATTAGTGTGGGAAATACACTTTTTGCACTTGTGATAGTGTTGAAAAACCACTTTTCGCGCTTGTGTTAGTGTTGAAAAACCACTTTTCGCACTTGTGTTAGTGTTGAAAAACCACTTTTCGCACTTGTGTTGGTGCAGGAAACCACTTTTGCACTTGTATTAGTGTGGAAAAAACACTTTTTGCACTTGTGATAGTGTTGAAAAACCACTTTTCGCACTTGTGTTAGTGTTGAAAAACCACTTTTCGCACTTGTGTTGGTGCAGGAAACCACTTTTGCACTTGTATTAGTGTGGAAAAACACTTTTTGCACTTGTGATAGTGTTGAAAAACCACTTTTCGCACTTATGTTAGTGTTGAAAAACCACTTTTCGCACTTGTGTTAGTGTTGAAAAACTACATTTCGCACTTGTGTTGGTGCAGGAAACCACTTTTGCACTTGTATTAGTGTGGAAAAAACACTTTTTGCAGTTGTGATAGTGTTGAAAAACCACTTTTTGCACTTGTGTTAGTGTTGAAAACCACTTTTCGCACTTGTGTTGGTGTTGAAAAACCACTTTTCGCACTTGTGTTGGTGCAGGAAACCACTTTTTGCACTTGTATTGGTGTGGAAAAAACACTTTTTGCACTTGTGATAGTGTTGAAAAACCACTTTTTGCACTTGTGTTAGTGTTGAAAAACCACTTTTCGCACTTGTGTTGGTTTAGGAAACCACTTTTGCACTTGTATTAGTGTGGAAAAAACACTTTTTGCACTTGTGATAGTGTTGAAAAACCACTTTTCGCACTTGTGTTAGTGTTGAAAAACCACTTTTCGCACTTGTGTTGGTGCAGGAAACCACTTTTGCACTTGTATTAGTGTGGAAAAAACACTTTTTGCACTTGTGATAGTGTTGAAAAACCACTTTTTGCACTTGTGTTAGTGTTGAAAAACCACTTTTCGCACTTGTGTTAGTGTTGAAAAACCACTTTTCGCACTTGTGTTGGTGCAGGAAACCACTTTTTGCACTTGTATTGGTGTGGAAAAAACACTTTTTGCACTTGTGATAGTGTTGAAAAACCACTTTTTGCACTTGTGTTAGTGTTGAAAAACCACTTTTCGCACTTGTGTTGGTGCAGGAAACCACTTTTGCACTTGTATTAGTGTGGAAAAACCACTTTTCGCACTTGTGTTAGTGTTGAAAAACCACTTTTCGCACTTGTGTTGGTGCAGGAAACCACTTTTGCACTTGTATTAGTGTGGAAAAACCACTTTTCGCACTTGTGTTAGTGTTGAAAAAGCACTTTTCGCACTTGTGTTGGTGCAGGAAACCACTTTTGCTCTTGTATTAGTGTGGAAAAAACACTTTTTGCACTTGTGTTAGTGTTGAAAAACCACTTTTGCACTTGTGTTCGTGTTGAAAAACCACTTTTCGCACTTGTGTTGGTGCAGGAAACCACTTTTGCACTTGTATTAGTGTGGAAAAAACACTTTTTGCACTTGTGATAGTGTTGAAAAACCACTTTTCGCACTTGTGTTAGTGTTGAAAAACCACTTTTGCACTTGTATTAGTGTGGAAAAAACACTTTTTGCACTTGTGATAGTGTTGAAAAACCACTTTTCGCACTGTGTTAGTGTTGAAAAACCACTTTTCGCACTTGTGTTAGTGTTGAAAAACCACTTTTCGCACTTGTGTTGGTGCAGGAAACCACTTTTACACTTGTATTAGTGTGGAAAAAACACTTTTCGCACTTGCGTTAGTGTTGAAAAACCACTTTTCGCACTTGTGTTAGTGTTGAAAAACCACTTTTCGCACTTGTGTTGGTGCAGAAAACCACTTTTGCACTTGTATTAGTGTGGAAAAAACACTTTTCGCACGTGTGTTAGTGTTGAAAAACCACTTTTCGCACTTGGGTTAGTGTTGAAAAACCACTTTTCGCACTTGTGTTAGTGTTGAAAAACCACTTTTCGCACTTGTGTTGGTGCAGGAAACCACTTTTGCCCTTGCATTAGTGTGGAAAAAACACTTTTTGCACTTGTGATAGTGTTGAAAAACCACTTTTCGCACTTGTGTTGGTGCAGGAAACCACTTTTGCACTTGTATTAGTGTGGAAAAACCACCTTTCGCACTTGTGTTAGTGTTGAAAAACCACTTTTGGCACTTGTGTTAGTGTTGAAAAACCACTTTTCGCACTTGTGTTAGTGTTGAAAAACCACTTTTTGCACTTGTGTTAGTGTTGAAAAACCACTTTTCGCACTTGTGTTGGTTTAGGAAACCACTTTTGCACTTGTATTAGTGTGGAAAAAAACACTTTTTGCACTTGTGATAGTGTTGAAAAACCACTTTTCGCACTTGTGTTAGTGTTGAAAAACCACTTTTCGCACTTGTGTTGGTGCAGGAAACCACTTTTGCACTTGTATTAGTGTGGAAAAAACACTTTTTGCACTTGTGATAGTGTTGAAAAACCACTTTTTGCACTTGTGTTAGTGTTGAAAAACCACTTTTCGCACTTGTGTTATTGTTGAAAAACCACTTTTCGCACTTGTGTTGGTGCAGGAAACCACTTTTTGCACTTGTATTGGTGTGGAAAAAACACTTTTTGCACTTGTGATAGTGTTGAAAAACCACTTTTTGCACTTGTGTTAGTGTTGAAAAACCACTTTTCGCACTTGTGTTGGTGCAGGAAACCACTTTTGCACTTGTATTAGTGTGGAAAAACCACTTTTCGCACTTGTGTTAGTGTTGAAAAACCACTTTTCGCACTTGTGTTGGTGCAGGAAACCACTTTTGCACTTGTATTAGTGTGGAAAAACCACTTTTCGCACTTGTGTTAGTGTTGAAAAACCACTTTTCGCACTTGTGTTGGTGCAGGAAACCACTTTTGCTCTTGTATTAGTGTGGAAAAAACACTTTTTGCACTTGTGTTAGTGTTGAAAAACCACTTTTGCACTTGTGTTCGTGTAGAAAAACCACTTTTCGCACTTGTGTTGGTGCAGGAAACCACTTTTGCACTTGTATTAGTGTGGAAAAAACACTTTTTGCACTTGTGATAGTGTTGAAAAACCACTTTTCACACTTGTGTTGGTGCAGGAAACCACTTTTTGCACTTGTGTTGGTGCAGGACACCACTTTTTGCACTTGTATTGGTGTGGAAAAAACACTTTTTGCACTTGTGATAGTGTTGAAAAACCACTTTTTGCCCTTGTGTTAGTGTTGAAAAACCACTTTTCGCACTTGTGTTGGTGCAGGAAACCACTTTTGCACTTGTATTAGTGTGGAAAAACCACTTTTCGCACTTGTGTTAGTGTTGAAAAACCACTTTTCGCACTTGTGTTAGTGTTGAAAAACCACTTTTCGCACTTGTGTTGGTGTTGAAAAACCACTTTTCGCACTTGTGTTTTGTGCAGGAAACCACTTTTGCACTTGTATTAGTGTGGAAAAAACACTTTTCGCACTTGTGTTAGTGTTGAAAAACCACTTTTCGCACTTGTGTTGGTGCAGGAAACCACTTTTGCACTTGTATTAGTGTGGAAAAACCACTTTTCGCACTTGTGTTAGTGTTGAAAAACCACTTTTCGCACTTGTGTTAGTGTTGAAAAACCACTTTTCGCACTTGTGTTAGTGTTGAAAAACCACTTTTCGCACTTGTGTTGGTGCAGGAAACCACTTTTGCACTTGTATTAGTGTGGAAAAAACACTTTTTGCACTTGTGATAGTGTTGAAAAACGACTTTTTGCACTTGTGTTAGTGTTGAAAAACCACTTTTCGCACTTGTGTTGGTTTAGGAAACCACTTTTGCACTTGTATTAGTGTGGAAAAAACACTTTTTGCACTTGTGATAGTGTTGAAAAACCACTTTTTGCACTTGTGTTAGTGTTGAAAAACCACTTTTCGCACTTGTGTTAGTGTTGAAAAACCACTTTTCGCACTTGTGTTGGTGCAGGAAACCACTTTTTGCACTTGTATTGGTGTGGAAAAAACACTTTTTGCACTTGTGATAGTGTTGAAAAACCACTTTTTGCACTTGTGTTAGTGTTGAAAAACCACTTTTCGCACTTGTGTTGGTGCAGGAAACCACTTTTGCACTTGTATTAGTGTGGAAAAACCACTTTTCGCACTTGTGTTAGTGTTGAAAAACCACTTTTCGCACTTGTGTTGGTGCAGGAAAACACTTTTGCACTTGTATTAGTGTGGAAAAACCACTTTTCGCACTTGTGTTAGTGTTGAAAAACCACTTTTCGCACTTGTGTTGGTGCAGGAAACCACTTTTGCACTTGTATTAGTGTGGGAAATACACTTTTTGCACTTGTGATAGTGTTGAAAAACCACTTTTCGCGCTTGTGTTAGTGTTGAAAAACCACTTTTCGCACTTGTGTTAGTGTTGAAAAACCACTTTTCGCACTTGTGTTGGTGCAGGAAACCACTTTTGCACTTGTATTAGTGTGGAAAAAACACTTTTTGCACTTGTGATAGTGTTGAAAAACCACTTTTCGCACTTGTGTTAGTGTTGAAAAACCACTTTTCGCACTTGTGTTGGTGCAGGAAACCACTTTTGCACTTGTATTAGTGTGGAAAAACCACTTTTGCACTTGTATTAGTATTGAAAACCCACATTTCGCACTTGTGTTCGTGTTGAAAAACCACTTTTCGCACTTGTGTTGGTGCAGGAAACCACTTTTGCACTTGTATTAGTGTGGAAAAACACTTTTTGCACTTGTGATAGTGTTGAAAAACCACTTTTCGCACTTATGTTAGTGTTGAAAAACCACTTTTCGCACTTGTGTTAGTGTTGAAAAACTACATTTCGCACTTGTGTTGGTGCAGGAAACCACTTTTGCACTTGTATTAGTGTGGAAAAAACACTTTTTGCACTTGTGATAGTGTTGAAAAACCACTTTTTGCACTTGTGTTAGTGTTGAAAACCACTTTTCGCACTTGTGTTGGTGTTGAAAAACCACTTTTCGCACTTGTGTTGGTGCAGGAAACCACTTTTTGCACTTGTATTGGTGTGGAAAAACACTTTTTGCACTTGTGATAGTGTTGAAAAACCACTTTTTGCACTTGTGTTAGTGTTGAAAAACCACTTTTCGCACTTGTGTTGGTTTAGGAAACCACTTTTGCACTTGTATTAGTGTGGAAAAAACACTTTTTGCACTTGTGATAGTGTTGAAAAACCACTTTTCGCACTTGTGTTAGTGTTGAAAAACCACTTTTCGCACTTGTGTTGGTGCAGGAAACCACTTTTGCACTTGTATTAGTGTGGAAAAAACACTTTTTGCACTTGTGATAGTGTTGAAAAACCACTTTTTGCACTTGTGTTAGTGTTGAAAAACCACTTTTCGCACTTGTGTTAGTGTTGAAAAACCACTTTTCGCACTTGTGTTGGTGCAGGAAACCACTTTTTGCACTTGTATTGGTGTGGAAAAAACACTTTTTGCACTTGTGATAGTGTTGAAAAACCACTTTTTGCACTTGTGTTAGTGTTGAAAAACCACTTTTCGCACTTGTGTTGGTGCAGGAAACCACTTTTGCACTTGTATTAGTGTGGAAAAACCACTTTTCGCACTTGTGTTAGTGTTGAAAAACCACTTTTCGCACTTGTGTTGGTGCAGGAAACCACTTTTGCACTTGTATTAGTGTGGAAAAACCACTTTTCGCACTTGTGTTAGTGTTGAAAAAGCACTTTTCGCACTTGTGTTGGTGCAGGAAACCACTTTTGCTCTTGTATTAGTGTGGAAAAAACACTTTTTGCACTTGTGTTAGTGTTGAAAAACCACTTTTGCACTTGTGTTCGTGTTGAAAAACCACTTTTTGCACTTGTGTTGGTGCAGGAAACCACTTTTGCACTTGTATTAGTGTGGAAAAAACACTTTTTGCACTTGTGATAGTGTTGAAAAACCACTTTTCGCACTTGTGTTAGTGTTGAAAAACCACTTTTGCACTTGTATTAGTGTGGAAAAAACACTTTTTGCACTTGTGATAGTGTTGAAAAACCACTTTTCGCACTGTGTTAGTGTTGAAAAACCACTTTTCGCACTTGTGTTAGTGTTGAAAAACCACTTTTCGCACTTGTGTTGGTGCAGGAAACCACTTTTACACTTGTATTAGTGTGGAAAAAACACTTTTCGCACTTGCGTTAGTGTTGAAAAACCACTTTTCGCACTTGTGTTAGTGTTGAAAAACCACTTTTCGCACTTGTGTTGGTGCAGAAAACCACTTTTGCACTTGTATTAGTGTGGAAAAAACACTTTTCGCACTTGTGTTAGTGTGGAAAAAACACTTTTTGCACTTGTGATAGTGTTGAAAAACCACTTTTCGCACTGTGTTAGTGTTGAAAAACCACTTTTCGCACTTGTGTTAGTGTTGAAAAACCACTTTTCGCACTTGTGTTGGTGCAGGAAACCACTTTTGCACTTGTATTAGTGTGGAAAAACCACTTTTCGCACTTGTGTTAGTGTTGAAAAACCACTTTTCGCACTTGTGTTAGTGTTGAAAAACCACTTTTCGCACTTGTGTTGGTGTTGAAAAACCACTTTTCGCACTTGTGTTTTGTGCAGGAAACCACTTTTGCACTTGTATTAGTGTGGAAAAAACACTTTTCGCACTTGTGTTAGTGTTGAAAAACCACTTTTCGCACTTGTGTTGGTGCAGGAAACCACTTTTGCACTTGTATTAGTGTGGAAAAACCACTTTTCGCACTTGTGTTAGTGTTGAAAAACCACTTTTCGCACTTGTGTTAGTGTTGAAAAACCACTTTTCGCACTTGTGTTAGTGTTGAAAAACCACTTTTCGCACTTGTGTTGGTGCAGGAAACCACTTTTGCACTTGTATTAGTGTGGAAAAAACACTTTTTGCACTTGTGATAGTGTTGAAAAACGACTTTTTGCACTTGTGTTAGTGTTGAAAAACCACTTTTCGCACTTGTGTTGGTTTAGGAAACCACTTTTGCACTTGTATTAGTGTGGAAAAAACACTTTTTGCACTTGTGATAGTGTTGAAAAACCACTTTTTGCACTTGTGTTAGTGTTGAAAAACCACTTTTCGCACTTGTGTTAGTGTTGAAAAACCACTTTTCGCACTTGTGTTGGTGCAGGAAACCACTTTTTGCACTTGTATTGGTGTGGAAAAAACACTTTTTGCACTTGTGATAGTGTTGAAAAACCACTTTTTGCACTTGTGTTAGTGTTGAAAAACCACTTTTCGCACTTGTGTTGGTGCAGGAAACCACTTTTGCACTTGTATTAGTGTGGAAAACCACTTTTCGCACTTGTGTTAGTGTTGAAAAACCACTTTTCGCACTTGTGTTGGTGCAGGAAAACACTTTTGCACTTGTATTAGTGTGGAAAAACCACTTTTCGCACTTGTGTTAGTGTTGAAAAACCACTTTTCGCACTTGTGTTGGTGCAGGAAACCACTTTTGCACTTGTATTAGTGTGGGAAATACACTTTTTGCACTTGTGATAGTGTTGAAAAACCACTTTTCGCGCTTGTGTTAGTGTTGAAAAACCACTTTTCGCACTTGTGTTAGTGTTGAAAAACCACTTTTCGCACTTGTGTTGGTGCAGGAAACCACTTTTGCACTTGTATTAGTGTGGAAAAAACACTTTTTGCACTTGTGATAATGTTGAAAAACCACTTTTCGCACTTGTGTTAGTGTTGAAAAACCACTTTTCGCACTTGTGTTGGTGCAGGAAACCACTTTTGCACTTGTATTAGTGTGGAAAAACCACTTTTGCACTTGTATTAGTATTGAAAACCCACATTTCGCACTTGTGTTCGTGTTGAAAAACCACTTTTCGCACTTGTGTTGGTGCAGGAAACCACTTTTGCACTTGTATTAGTGTGGAAAAACACTTTTTGCACTTGTGATAGTGTTGAAAAACCACTTTTCGCACTTATGTTAGTGTTGAAAAACCACTTTTCGCACTTGTGTTAGTGTTGAAAAACTACATTTCGCACTTGTGTTGGTGCAGGAAACCACTTTTGCACTTGTATTAGTGTGGAAAAAACACTTTTTGCACTTGTGATAGTGTTGAAAAACCACTTTTTGCACTTGTGTTAGTGTTGAAAACCACTTTTCGCACTTGTGTTGGTGTTGAAAAACCACTTTTCGCACTTGTGTTGGTGCAGGAAACCACTTTTTGCACTTGTATTGGTGTGGAAAAACACTTTTTGCACTTGTGATAGTGTTGAAAAACCACTTTTTGCACTTGTGTTAGTGTTGAAAAACCACTTTTCGCACTTGTGTTGGTTTAGGAAACCACTTTTGCACTTGTATTAGTGTGGAAAAAACACTTTTTGCACTTGTGATAGTGTTGAAAAACCACTTTTCGCACTTGTGTTAGTGTTGAAAAACCACTTTTCGCACTTGTGTTGGTGCAGGAAACCACTTTTGCACTTGTATTAGTGTGGAAAAAACACTTTTTGCACTTGTGATAGTGTTGAAAAACCACTTTTTGCACTTGTGTTAGTGTTGAAAAACCACTTTTCGCACTTGTGTTAGTGTTGAAAAACCACTTTTCGCACTTGTGTTGGTGCAGGAAACCACTTTTTGCACTTGTATTGGTGTGGAAAAAACACTTTTTGCACTTGTGATAGTGTTGAAAAACCACTTTTTGCACTTGTGTTAGTGTTGAAAAACCACTTTTCGCACTTGTGTTGGTGCAGGAAACCACTTTTGCACTTGTATTAGTGTGGAAAAACCACTTTTCGCACTTGTGTTAGTGTTGAAAAACCACTTTTCGCACTTGTGTTGGTGCAGGAAACCACTTTTGCACTTGTATTAGTGTGGAAAAACCACTTTTCGCACTTGTGTTAGTGTTGAAAAAGCACTTTTCGCACTTGTGTTGGTGCAGGAAACCACTTTTGCTCTTGTATTAGTGTGGAAAAAACACTTTTTGCACTTGTGTTAGTGTTGAAAAACCACTTTTGCACTTGTGTTCGTGTTGAAAAACCACTTTTTGCACTTGTGTTGGTGCAGGAAACCACTTTTGCACTTGTATTAGTGTGGAAAAAACACTTTTTGCACTTGTGATAGTGTTGAAAAACCACTTTTCGCACTTGTGTTAGTGTTGAAAAACCACTTTTGCACTTGTATTAGTGTGGAAAAAACACTTTTTGCACTTGTGATAGTGTTGAAAAACCACTTTTCGCACTGTGTTAGTGTTGAAAAACCACTTTTCGCACTTGTGTTAGTGTTGAAAAACCACTTTTCGCACTTGTGTTGGTGCAGGAAACCACTTTTACACTTGTATTAGTGTGGAAAAAACACTTTTCGCACTTGCGTTAGTGTTGAAAAACCACTTTTCGCACTTGTGTTAGTGTTGAAAAACCACTTTTCGCACTTGTGTTGGTGCAGAAAACCACTTTTGCACTTGTATTAGTGTGGAAAAAACACTTTTCGCACTTGTGTTAGTGTTGAAAAACCACTTTTCGCACTTGTGTTGGTGCAGGAAACCACTTTTGCACTTGTATTAGTGTGGAAAAACCACTTTTCGCACGTGTGTTAGTGTTGAAAAACCACTTTTCGCACTTGGGTTAGTGTTGAAAAACCACTTTTCGCACTTGTGTTAGTGTTGAAAAACCACTTTTCGCACTTGTGTTGGTGCAGGAAACCACTTTTGCCCTTGCATTAGTGTGGAAAAAACACTTTTTGCACTTGTGATAGTGTTGAAAAACCACTTTTCGCACTTGTGTTGGTGCAGGAAACCACTTTTGCACTTGTATTAGTGTGGAAAAACCACCTTTCGCACTTGTGTTGGTGTTGAAAAACCACTTTTGGCACTTGTGTTAGTGTTGAAAAACCACTTTTGGCACTTGTGTTAGTGTTGAAAAACCACTTTTTGCACTTGTGTTGGTGCAGGAAACCACTTTTGCACTTGTATTAGTGTGGAAAATACACTTTTTGCACTTGTGATAGTGTTGAAAAACCACTTTTCGCACTTGTGTTAGTGTTGAAAAACCACTTTTTGCACTTGTGTTAGTGTTGAAAAACCACTTTTCGCACTTGTGTTGGTTTAGGAAACCACTTTTGCACTTGTATTAGTGTGGAAAAAACACTTTTTGCACTTGTGATAGTGTTGAAAAACCACTTTTCGCACTTGTGTTAGTGTTGAAAAACCACTTTTCGCACTTGTGTTGGTGCAGGAAACCACTTTTGCACTTGTATTAGTGTGGAAAAAACACTTTTTGCACTTGTGATAGTGTTGAAAAACCACTTTTTGCACTTGTGTTAGTGTTGAAAAACCACTTTTCGCACTTGTGTTAGTGTTGAAAAACCACTTTTCGCACTTGTGTTGGTGCAGGAAACCACTTTTTGCACTTGTATTGGTGTGGAAAAAACACTTTTTGCACTTGTGATAGTGTTGAAAAACCACTTTTTGCACTTGTGTTAGTGTTGAAAAACCACTTTTCGCACTTGTGTTGGTGCAGGAAACCACTTTTGCACTTGTATTAGTGTGGAAAAACCACTTTTCGCACTTGTGTTAGTGTTGAAAAACCACTTTTCGCACTTGTGTTGGTGCAGGAAACCACTTTTGCACTTGTATTAGTGTGGAAAAACCACTTTTCGCACTTGTGTTAGTGTTGAAAAACCACTTTTCGCACTTGTGTTGGTGCAGGAAACCACTTTTGCTCTTGTATTAGTGTGGAAAAAACACTTTTTGCACTTGTGTTAGTGTTGAAAAACCACTTTTGCACTTGTGTTCGTGTTGAAAAACCACTTTTCGCACTTGTGTTGGTGCAGGAAACCACTTTTGCACTTGTATTAGTGTGGAAAAACCACTTTTCGCACTTGTGTTGGTGCAGGAAACCACTTTTTGCACTTGTGTTGGTGCAGGACACCACTTTTTGCACTTGTATTGGTGTGGAAAAAACACTTTTTGCACTTGTGATAGTGTTGAAAAACCACTTTTTGCCCTTGTGTTAGTGTTGAAAAACCACTTTTCGCACTTGTGTTGGTGCAGGAAACCACTTTTGCACTTGTATTAGTGTGGAAAAACCACTTTTCGCACTTGTGTTAGTGTTGAAAAACCACTTTTCGCACTTGTGTTAGTGTTGAAAAACCACTTTTCGCACTTGTGTTAGTGTTGAAAAACCACTTTTCGCACTTGTGTTTTGTGCAGGAAACCACTTTTGCACTTGTATTAGTGTGGAAAAAACACTTTTCGCACTTGTGTTAGTGTTGAAAAACCACTTTTCGCACTTGTGTTGGTGCAGGAAACCACTTTTGCACTTGTATTAGTGTGGAAAAACCACTTTTCGCACTTGTGTTAGTGTTGAAAAACCACTTTTCGCACTTGTGTTAGTGTTGAAAAACCACTTTTCGCACTTGTGTTAGTGTTGAAAAACCACTTTTCGCACTTGTGTTGGTGCAGGAAACCACTTTTGCACTTGTATTAGTGTGGAAAAACCACTTTTCGCACGTGTGTTAGTGTTGAAAAACCACTTTTCGCACTTGGGTTAGTGTTGAAAAACCACTTTTCGCACTTGTGTTAGTGTTGAAAAACCACTTTTCGCACTTGTGTTGGTGCAGGAAACCACTTTTGCCCTTGCATTAGTGTGGAAAAAACACTTTTTGCACTTGTGATAGTGTTGAAAAACCACTTTTCGCACTTGTGTTGGTGCAGGAAACCACTTTTGCACTTGTATTAGTGTGGAAAAACCACCTTTCGCACTTGTGTTGGTGTGGAAAAACCACTTTTGGCACTTGTGTTAGTGTTGAAAAACCACTTTTGGCACTTGTGTTAGTGTTGAAAAACCACTTTTTGCACTTGTGTTGGTGCAGGAAACCACTTTTGCACTTGTATTAGTGTGGAAAATACACTTTTTGCACTTGTGATAGTGTTGAAAAACCACTTTTCGCACTTGTGTTAGTGTTGAAAAACCACTTTTTGCACTTGTGTTAGTGTTGAAAAACCACTTTTCGCACTTGTGTTGGTTTAGGAAACCACTTTTGCACTTGTATTAGTGTGGAAAAAACACTTTTTGCACTTGTGATAGTGTTGAAAAACCACTTTTCGCACTTGTGTTAGTGTTGAAAAACCACTTTTCGCACTTGTGTTGGTGCAGGAAACCACTTTTGCACTTGTATTAGTGTGGAAAAAACACTTTTTGCACTTGTGATAGTGTTGAAAAACCACTTTTTGCACTTGTGTTAGTGTTGAAAAACCACTTTTCGCACTTGTGTTAGTGTTGAAAAACCACTTTTCGCACTTGTGTTGGTGCAGGAAACCACTTTTGCACTTGTATTAGTGTGGAAAAACCACTTTTCGCACTTGTGTTAGTGTTGAAAAACCACTTTTCGCACTTGTGTTGGTGCAGGAAACCACTTTTGCACTTGCATTAGTGTGGAAAAACCACTTTTCGCACTTGTGTTAGTGTTGAAAAACCACTTTTCGCACTTGTGTTGGTGCAGGAAACCACTTTTGCTCTTGTATTAGTGTGGAAAAAACACTTTTCGCTCTTGTGTTAGTGTTGAAAAACCACTTTTGCACTTGTGTTCGTGTTGAAAAACCACTTTTCGCACTTGTGTTGGTGCAGGAAACCACTTTTGCACTTGTATTAGTGTGGAAAAACCACTTTTCGCACTTGTGTTAGTGTTGAAAAACCACTTTTCGCACTTGTGTTAGTGTTGAAAAACCACTTTTCGCACTTGTGTTGGTGCAGGAAACCACTTTTGCACTTGTATTAGTGTGGAAAAAACACTTTTTGCACTTGTGATAGTGTTGAAAAACCACTTTTTGCACTTATGTTAGTGTTGAAAGACCACTTTTTGCACTTGTGTTGGTGCAGGAAACCACTTTTGCACTTGTATTAGTGTGGACAAACCACTTTTCGCACTTGTGTTAGTGTTGAAAAACCACTTTTGGCACTTGTGTTGGTGTTGAAAAACCACTTTTCGCACTTGTGTTGGTGCAGGAAACCACTTTTGCACTTGTATTAGTGTGGAAAATACACTTTTTGCACTTGTGATAGTGTTGAAAAACCACTTTTCGCACTTGCGTTAGTGTTGAAAAACCACTTTTTGCACTTGTGTTAGTGTTGAAAAACCACTTTTCGCACTTGTGTTGGTGCAGGAAACCACTTTTGCACTTGTATTAATGTGGAAAAACCACTTTTGCACTTGTATTAGAGTGGAAAAAACACTTTTTGCACTTGTGATAGTGTTGAAAATCCACTTTTCGCACTTGTGTTAGTGTTGAAAAACCACTTTTCGCACTTGTGTTGGTGCAGGAAACCACTTTTGCACTTGTATTAGTGTGGAAAAAACACTTTTTGCACTTGTGATAGTGTTGAAAAACCACTTTTTGCACTTGTGTTAGTGTTGAAAAACCACTTTTCGCACCTGTGTTAGTGTTGAAAAACCACTTTTCGCACTTGTGTTGGTGCAGGAAACCACTTTTTGCACTTGTATTGGTGTGGAAAAAACACTTTTTGCACTTGTGATAGTGTTGAAAAACCACTTTTTGCACTTGTGTTAGTGTTGAAAAACCACTTTTCGCACTTGTGTTGGTGCAGGAAACCACTTTTGCACTTGTATTAGTGTGGAAAAACCACTTTTCGCACTTGTGTTAGTGTTGAAAAACCACTTTTCGCACTTGTGTTGGTGCAGGAAACCACTTTTGCACTTGCATTAGTGTGGAAAAACCACTTTTCGCACTTGTGTTAGTGTTGAAAAACCACTTTTCGCACTTGTGTTGGTGCAGGAAACCACTTTTGCTCTTGTATTAGTGTGGAAAAAACACTTTTCGCTCTTGTGTTAGTGTTGAAAAACCACTTTTGCACTTGTGTTCGTGTTGAAAAACCACTTTTCGCACTTGTGTTGGTGCAGGAAACCACTTTTACACTTGTATTAGTGTGGAAAAAACACTTTTTGCACTTGTGATAGTGTTGAAAAACCACTTTTCGCACTTGTGTTAGTGTTGAAAAACCACTTTTGCACTTGTATTAGTGCGGAAAAACCACTTTTCGCACTTGTGTTAGTGTTGAAAAACCACTTTTCGCACTTGTGTTAGTGTTGAAAAACCACTTTTCGCACTTGTGTTAGTGTTGAAAAACCACTTTTCGCACTTGTGTTAGTGTTGAAAAACCACTTTTCGCACTTGTGTTGGTGCAGGAAACCACTTTTGCACTTGTATTAGTGTGGAAAAAACACTTTTTGCACTTGTGATAGTGTTGAAAAACCACTTTTCGCACTTGTGTTAGTGTTGAAAAACCACTTTTCGCACTTGTGTTGGTGCAGGAAACCACTTTTTGCACTTGTATTGGTGTGGAAAAAACACTTTTTGCACTTGTGATAGTGTTGAAAAACCACTTTTTGCACTTGTGTTAGTGTTGAAAAACCACTTTTCGCACTTGTGTTGGGGCAGGAAACCACTTTTGCACTTGTATTAGTGCGGAAAAACCACTTTTCGCACTTGTGTTAGTGTTGAAAAACCACTTTTCGCACTTGTGTTGGTGCAGGAAACCACTTTTGCACTTGTATTAGTGCGGAAAAACCACTTTTTGCACTTGTGTTAGTGTTGAAAAACCACTTTTCGCACTTGTGTTGGTGCAGGAAACCACTTTTGCACTTGTATTAGTGTGGAAAAACCACTTTTCGCACTTGTGTTAGTGTTGAAAAACCACTTTTCGCACTTGTGTTAGTGTTGAAAAACCACTTTTCGCACTTGTGTTAGTGTTGAAAAACCACTTTTCGCACTTGTGTTGGTGCAGGAAACCACTTTTGCACTTGTATTACTGTGGAAAAACCACTTTTCGCACTTGTGTTAGTGTTGAAAAACCACTTTTCGCACTTGTGTTAGTGTTGAAAAACCACTTTTCGCACTTGTGTTGGTGCAGGAAACCACTTTTGCACTTGTATTAGTGTGGAAAAACCACTTTTGCACTTGTATTAGTATTGAAAACCCACATTTCGCACTTGTGTTCGTGTTGAAAAACCACTTTTCGCACTTGTGTTGGTGCAGGAAACCACTTTTGCACTTGTATTAGTGTGGAAAAACACTTTTTGCACTTGTGATAGTGTTGAAAAACCACTTTTCGCACTTATGTTAGTGTTGAAAAACCACTTTTCGCACTTGTGTTAGTGTTGAAAAACTACATTTCGCACTTGTGTTGGTGCAGGAAACCACTTTTGCACTTGTATTAGTGTGGAAAAAACACTTTTTGCACTTGTGATAGTGTTGAAAAACCACTTTTTGCACTTGTGTTAGTGTTGAAAACCACTTTTCGCACTTGTGTTGGTGTTGAAAAACCACTTTTCGCACTTGTGTTGGTGCAGGAAACCACTTTTTGCACTTGTATTGGTGTGGAAAAACACTTTTTGCACTTGTGATAGTGTTGAAAAACCACTTTTTGCACTTGTGTTAGTGTTGAAAAACCACTTTTCGCACTTGTGTTGGTTTAGGAAACCACTTTTGCACTTGTATTAGTGTGGAAAAAACACTTTTTGCACTTGTGATAGTGTTGAAAAACCACTTTTCGCACTTGTGTTAGTGTTGAAAAACCACTTTTCGCACTTGTGTTGGTGCAGGAAACCACTTTTGCACTTGTATTAGTGTGGAAAAAACACTTTTTGCACTTGTGATAGTGTTGAAAAACCACTTTTTGCACTTGTGTTAGTGTTGAAAAACCACTTTTCGCACTTGTGTTAGTGTTGAAAAACCACTTTTCGCACTTGTGTTGGTGCAGGAAACCACTTTTTGCACTTGTATTGGTGTGGAAAAAACACTTTTTGCACTTGTGATAGTGTTGAAAAACCACTTTTTGCACTTGTGTTAGTGTTGAAAAACCACTTTTCGCACTTGTGTTGGTGCAGGAAACCACTTTTGCACTTGTATTAGTGTGGAAAAACCACTTTTCGCACTTGTGTTAGTGTTGAAAAACCACTTTTCGCACTTGTGTTGGTGCAGGAAACCACTTTTGCACTTGTATTAGTGTGGAAAAACCACTTTTCGCACTTGTGTTAGTGTTGAAAAAGCACTTTTCGCACTTGTGTTGGTGCAGGAAACCACTTTTGCTCTTGTATTAGTGTGGAAAAAACACTTTTTGCACTTGTGTTAGTGTTGAAAAACCACTTTTGCACTTGTGTTCGTGTTGAAAAACCACTTTTTGCACTTGTGTTGGTGCAGGAAACCACTTTTGCACTTGTATTAGTGTGGAAAAAACACTTTTTGCACTTGTGATAGTGTTGAAAAACCACTTTTCGCACTGTGTTAGTGTTGAAAAACCACTTTTCGCACTTGTGTTAGTGTTGAAAAACCACTTTTCGCACTTGTGTTGGTGCAGGAAACCACTTTTACACTTGTATTAGTGTGGAAAAAACACTTTTCGCACTTGCGTTAGTGTTGAAAAACCACTTTTCGCACTTGTGTTAGTGTTGAAAAACCACTTTTCGCACTTGTGTTGGTGCAGAAAACCACTTTTGCACTTGTATTAGTGTGGAAAAAACACTTTTCGCACTTGTGTTAGTGTTGAAAAACCACTTTTCGCACTTGTGTTGGTGCAGGAAACCACTTTTGCACTTGTATTAGTGTGGAAAAACCACTTTTCGCACGTGTGTTAGTGTTGAAAAACCACTTTTCGCACTTGGGTTAGTGTTGAAAAACCACTTTTCGCACTTGTGTTAGTGTTGAAAAACCACTTTTCGCACTTGTGTTGGTGCAGGAAACCACTTTTGCCCTTGCATTAGTGTGGAAAAAACACTTTTTGCACTTGTGATAGTGTTGAAAAACCACTTTTCGCACTTGTGTTGGTGCAGGAAACCACTTTTGCACTTGTATTAGTGTGGAAAAACCACCTTTCGCACTTGTGTTGGTGTTGAAAAACCACTTTTGGCACTTGTGTTAGTGTTGAAAAACCACTTTTGGCACTTGTGTTAGTGTTGAAAAACCACTTTTTGCACTTGTGTTGGTGCAGGAAACCACTTTTGCACTTGTATTAGTGTGGAAAATACACTTTTTGCACTTGTGATAGTGTTGAAAAACCACTTTTCGCACTTGTGTTAGTGTTGAAAAACCACTTTTTGCACTTGTGTTAGTGTTGAAAAACCACTTTTCGCACTTGTGTTGGTTTAGGAAACCACTTTTGCACTTGTATTAGTGTGGAAAAAACACTTTTTGCACTTGTGATAGTGTTGAAAAACCACTTTTCGCACTTGTGTTAGTGTTGAAAAACCACTTTTCGCACTTGTGTTGGTGCAGGAAACCACTTTTGCACTTGTATTAGTGTGGAAAAAACACTTTTTGCACTTGTGATAGTGTTGAAAAACCACTTTTTGCACTTGTGTTAGTGTTGAAAAACCACTTTTCGCACTTGTGTTAGTGTTGAAAAACCACTTTTCGCACTTGTGTTGGTGCAGGAAACCACTTTTTGCACTTGTATTGGTGTGGAAAAAACACTTTTTGCACTTGTGATAGTGTTGAAAAACCACTTTTTGCACTTGTGTTAGTGTTGAAAAACCACTTTTCGCACTTGTGTTGGTGCAGGAAACCACTTTTGCACTTGTATTAGTGTGGAAAAACCACTTTTCGCACTTGTGTTAGTGTTGAAAAACCACTTTTCGCACTTGTGTTGGTGCAGGAAACCACTTTTGCACTTGTATTAGTGTGGAAAAACCACTTTTCGCACTTGTGTTAGTGTTGAAAAACCACTTTTCGCACTTGTGTTGGTGCAGGAAACCACTTTTGCTCTTGTATTAGTGTGGAAAAAACACTTTTTGCACTTGTGTTAGTGTTGAAAAACCACTTTTGCACTTGTGTTCGTGTTGAAAAACCACTTTTCGCACTTGTGTTGGTGCAGGAAACCACTTTTGCACTTGTATTAGTGTGGAAAAACCACTTTTCGCACTTGTGTTGGTGCAGGAAACCACTTTTTGCACTTGTGTTGGTGCAGGACACCACTTTTTGCACTTGTATTGGTGTGGAAAAAACACTTTTTGCACTTGTGATAGTGTTGAAAAACCACTTTTTGCCCTTGTGTTAGTGTTGAAAAACCACTTTTCGCACTTGTGTTGGTGCAGGAAACCACTTTTGCACTTGTATTAGTGTGGAAAAACCACTTTTCGCACTTGTGTTAGTGTTGAAAAACCACTTTTCGCACTTGTGTTAGTGTTGAAAAACCACTTTTCGCACTTGTGTTAGTGTTGAAAAACCACTTTTCGCACTTGTGTTTTGTGCAGGAAACCACTTTTGCACTTGTATTAGTGTGGAAAAAACACTTTTCGCACTTGTGTTAGTGTTGAAAAACCACTTTTCGCACTTGTGTTGGTGCAGGAAACCACTTTTGCACTTGTATTAGTGTGGAAAAACCACTTTTCGCACTTGTGTTAGTGTTGAAAAACCACTTTTCGCACTTGTGTTAGTGTTGAAAAACCACTTTTCGCACTTGTGTTAGTGTTGAAAAACCACTTTTCGCACTTGTGTTGGTGCAGGAAACCACTTTTGCACTTGTATTAGTGTGGAAAAACCACTTTTCGCACGTGTGTTAGTGTTGAAAAACCACTTTTCGCACTTGGGTTAGTGTTGAAAAACCACTTTTCGCACTTGTGTTAGTGTTGAAAAACCACTTTTCGCACTTGTGTTGGTGCAGGAAACCACTTTTGCCCTTGCATTAGTGTGGAAAAAACACTTTTTGCACTTGTGATAGTGTTGAAAAACCACTTTTCGCACTTGTGTTGGTGCAGGAAACCACTTTTGCACTTGTATTAGTGTGGAAAAACCACCTTTCGCACTTGTGTTGGTGTGGAAAAACCACTTTTGGCACTTGTGTTAGTGTTGAAAAACCACTTTTGGCACTTGTGTTAGTGTTGAAAAACCACTTTTTGCACTTGTGTTGGTGCAGGAAACCACTTTTGCACTTGTATTAGTGTGGAAAATACACTTTTTGCACTTGTGATAGTGTTGAAAAACCACTTTTCGCACTTGTGTTAGTGTTGAAAAACCACTTTTTGCACTTGTGTTAGTGTTGAAAAACCACTTTTCGCACTTGTGTTGGTTTAGGAAACCACTTTTGCACTTGTATTAGTGTGGAAAAAACACTTTTTGCACTTGTGATAGTGTTGAAAAACCACTTTTCGCACTTGTGTTAGTGTTGAAAAACCACTTTTCGCACTTGTGTTGGTGCAGGAAACCACTTTTGCACTTGTATTAGTGTGGAAAAAACACTTTTTGCACTTGTGATAGTGTTGAAAAACCACTTTTTGCACTTGTGTTAGTGTTGAAAAACCACTTTTCGCACTTGTGTTAGTGTTGAAAAACCACTTTTCGCACTTGTGTTGGTGCAGGAAACCACTTTTGCACTTGTATTAGTGTGGAAAAACCACTTTTCGCACTTGTGTTAGTGTTGAAAAACCACTTTTCGCACTTGTGTTGGTGCAGGAAACCACTTTTGCACTTGCATTAGTGTGGAAAAACCACTTTTCGCACTTGTGTTAGTGTTGAAAAACCACTTTTCGCACTTGTGTTGGTGCAGGAAACCACTTTTGCTCTTGTATTAGTGTGGAAAAAACACTTTTCGCTCTTGTGTTAGTGTTGAAAAACCACTTTTGCACTTGTGTTCGTGTTGAAAAACCACTTTTCGCACTTGTGTTGGTGCAGGAAACCACTTTTGCACTTGTATTAGTGTGGAAAAAACACTTTTCGCTCTTGTGTTAGTGTTGAAAAACCACTTTTGCACTTGTGTTCGTGTTGAAAAACCACTTTTCGCACTTGTGTTAGTGTTGAAAAACCACTTTTCGCACTTGTGTTGGTGCAGGAAACCACTTTTGCACTTGTATTAGTGTGGAAAAAACACTTTTTGCACTTGTGATAGTGTTGAAAAACCACTTTTTGCACTTATGTTAGTGTTGAAAGACCACTTTTCGCACTTGTGTTGGTGCAGGAAACCACTTTTGCACTTGTATTAGTGTGGACAAACCACTTTTCGCACTTGTGTTAGTGTTGAAAAACCACTTTTGGCACTTGTGTTGGTGTTGAAAAACCACTTTTCGCACTTGTGTTGGTGCAGGAAACCACTTTTGCACTTGTATTAGTGTGGAAAATACACTTTTTGCACTTGTGATAGTGTTGAAAAACCACTTTTCGCACTTGCGTTAGTGTTGAAAAACCACTTTTTGCACTTGTGTTAGTGTTGAAAAACCACTTTTCGCACTTGTGTTGGTGCAGGAAACCACTTTTGCACTTGTATTAATGTGGAAAAACCACTTTTGCACTTGTATTAGAGTGGAAAAAACACTTTTTGCACTTGTGATAGTGTTGAAAATCCACTTTTCGCACTTGTGTTAGTGTTGAAAAACCACTTTTCGCACTTGTGTTGGTGCAGGAAACCACTTTTGCACTTGTATTAGTGTGGAAAAAACACTTTTTGCACTTGTGATAGTGTTGAAAAACCACTTTTTGCACTTGTGTTAGTGTTGAAAAACCACTTTTCGCACCTGTGTTAGTGTTGAAAAACCACTTTTCGCACTTGTGTTGGTGCAGGAAACCACTTTTTGCACTTGTATTGGTGTGGAAAAAACACTTTTTGCACTTGTGATAGTGTTGAAAAACCACTTTTTGCACTTGTGTTAGTGTTAAAAAACCACTTTTCGCACTTGTGTTGGTGCAGGAAACCACTTTTGCACTTGTATTAGTGTGGAAAAACCACTTTTCGCACTTGTGTTAGTGTTGAAAAACCACTTTTCGCACTTGTGTTGGTGCAGGAAACCACTTTTGCACTTGCATTAGTGTGGAAAAACCACTTTTCGCACTTGTGTTAGTGTTGAAAAACCACTTTTCGCACTTGTGTTGGTGCAGGAAACCACTTTTGCTCTTGTATTAGTGTGGAAAAAACACTTTTCGCTCTTGTGTTAGTGTTGAAAAACCACTTTTGCACTTGTGTTCGTGTTGAAAAACCACTTTTCGCACTTGTGTTGGTGCAGGAAACCACTTTTACACTTGTATTAGTGTGGAAAAAACACTTTTTGCACTTGTGATAGTGTTGAAAAACCACTTTTCGCACTTGTGTTAGTGTTGAAAAACCACTTTTGCACTTGTATTAGTGCGGAAAAACCACTTTTCGCACTTGTGTTAGTGTTGAAAAACCACTTTTCGCACTTGTGTTAGTGTTGAAAAACCACTTTTCGCACTTGTGTTAGTGTTGAAAAACCACTTTTCGCACTTGTGTTAGTGTTGAAAAACCACTTTTCGCACTTGTGTTGGTGCAGGAAACCACTTTTGCACTTGTATTAGTGTGGAAAAAACACTTTTTGCACTTGTGATAGTGTTGAAAAACCACTTTTCGCACTTGTGTTAGTGTTGAAAAACCACTTTTCGCACTTGTGTTGGTGCAGGAAACCACTTTTTGCACTTGTATTGGTGTGGAAAAAACACTTTTTGCACTTGTGATAGTGTTGAAAAACCACTTTTTGCACTTGTGTTAGTGTTGAAAAACCACTTTTCGCACTTGTGTTGGGGCAGGAAACCACTTTTGCACTTGTATTAGTGCGGAAAAACCACTTTTCGCACTTGTGTTAGTGTTGAAAAACCACTTTTCGCACTTGTGTTGGTGCAGGAAACCACTTTTGCACTTGTATTAGTGCGGAAAAACCACTTTTTGCACTTGTGTTAGTGTTGAAAAACCACTTTTCGCACTTGTGTTGGTGCAGGAAACCACTTTTGCACTTGTATTAGTGTGGAAAAACCACTTTTCGCACTTGTGTTAGTGTTGAAAAACCACTTTTCGCACTTGTGTTAGTGTTGAAAAACCACTTTTCGCACTTGTGTTAGTGTTGAAAAACCACTTTTCGCACTTGTGTTGGTGCAGGAAACCACTTTTGCACTTGTATTACTGTGGAAAAACCACTTTTCGCACTTGTGTTAGTGTTGAAAAACCACTTTTCGCACTTGTGTTAGTGTTGAAAAACCACTTTTCGCACTTGTGTTGGTGCAGGAAACCACTTTTGCACTTGTATTAGTGTGGAAAATACACTTTTTGCACTTGTGATAGTGTTGAAAAACCACTTTTCGCGCTTGTTAGTGTTGAAAAACCACTTTTCGCACTTGTGTTAGTGTTGAAAAACCACTTTTCGCACTTGTGTTGGTGCACGAAACCACTTTTGCACTTGTATTAGTGTGGAAAAAACACTTTTTGCACTTGTGATAGTGTTGAAAAACCACTTTTCGCACTTGTGTTAGTGTTGAAAAACCACTTTTCGCACTTGTGTTGGTGCAGGAAACCACTTTTGCACTTGTATTAGTGTTGTAAAACCACTTTTGCATTTGTATTAGTATTGAAAACCCACATTTCGCACTTGTGTTCGTGTTGAAAAACCACTTTTCGCACTTGTGTTGGTGCAGGAAACCACTTTTCGCACTTGTGTTAGTGTTGAAAAACCACTTTTCGCACTTGTGTTGGTGCAGGAAACCACTTTTGCACTTGTATTAGTGTGGAAAAAACACTTTTTGCACTTGTGATAGTGTTGAAAAACCACTTTTTGCACTTGTGTTAGTGTTGAAAACCACTTTTCGCACTTGTGTTGGTGTTGAAAAACCACTTTTCGCACTTGTGTTGGTGCAGGAAACCACTTTTTGCACTTGTATTGGTGTGGAAAAAACACTTTTTGCACTTGTGATAGTGTTGAAAAACCACTTTTTGCACTTGTGTTAGTGTTGAAAAACCACTTTTCGCACTTGTGTTGGTGCAGGAAACCACTTTTGCACTTGTATTAGTGTGGAAAAACCACTTTTCGCACTTGTGTTAGTGTTGAAAAACCACTTTTCGCACTTGTGTTAGTGTTGAAAAACCACTTTTCGCACTTGTGTTAGTGTTGAAAAACCACTTTTCGCACTTGTGTTGGTGCAGGAAACCACTTTTGCACTTGTATTAGTGTGGAAAAAACACTTTTCGCACTTGTGTTAGTGTTGAAAAACCACTTTTCGCACTTGTGTTGGTGCAGGAAACCACATTTGCACTTGTATTAGTGTGGAAAAACCACTTTTCGCACTTGTGTTAGTGTTGAAAAACCACTTTTCGCACTTGTGTTAGTGTTGAAAAACCACTTTTCGCACTTGTGTTAGTGTTGAAAAACCACTTTTCGCACTTGTGTTGGTGCAGGAAACCACTTTTGCACTTGTATTAGTGTGGAAAAAACACTTTTTGCACTTGTGATAGTGTTGAAAAACCACTTTTTGCACTTATGTTAGTGTTGAAAGACCACTTTTCGCACTTGTGTTGGTGCAGGAAACCACTTTTGCACTTGTATTAGTGTGGACAAACCACTTTTCGCACTTGTGTTAGTGTTGAAAAACCACTTTTGGCACTTGTGTTAGTGTTGAAAAACCACTTTTCGCACTTGTGTTGGTGCAGGAAACCACTTTTGCACTTGTATTAGTGTGGAAAATACACTTTTTGCACTTGTGATAGTGTTGAAAAACCACTTTTTGCACTTGTG
Source organism: Myxine glutinosa (assembly GCF_964187855.1). NCBI lineage: Eukaryota > Metazoa > Chordata > Myxini > Myxiniformes > Myxinidae > Myxine > Myxine glutinosa. The sequence goes on along the minus strand of NW_027616692.1, from coordinate 158,433 downwards.
TTAGTGTTGAAAAACCACTTTTCGCACTTGTGTTAGTGTTGAAAAACCACTTTTCGCACTTGTGTTGGTGCAGGAAACCACTTTTGCACTTGTATTAGTGTGGAAAAACCACTTTTCGCACTTGTGTTAGTGTTGAAAAACCACTTTTCGCACTTGTGTTGGTGCAGGAAACCACTTTTGCACTTGCATTAGTGTGGAAAAACCACTTTTCGCACTTGTGTTAGTGTTGAAAAACCACTTTTCGCACTTGTGTTGGTGCAGGAAACCACTTTTGCTCTTGTATTAGTGTGGAAAAAACACTTTTCGCACTTGTGTTAGTGTTGAAAAACCACTTTTGCACTTGTGTTCGTGTTGAAAAACCACTTTTCGCACTTGTGTTGGTGCAGGAAACCACTTTTACACTTGTATTAGTGTGGAAAAAACACTTTTTGCACTTGTGATAGTGTTGAAAAACCACTTTTCGCACTTTTGTTAGTGTTGAAAAACCACTTTTGCACTTGTATTAGTGTGGAAAAAACACTTTTTGCACTTGTGATAGTGTTGAAAAACCACTTTTCGCACTGTGTTAGTGTTGAAAAACCACTTTTCGCACTTGTGTTAGTGTTGAAAAACCACTTTTCGCACTTGTGTTGGTGCAGGAAACCACTTTTACACTTGTATTAGTGTGGAAAAAACACTTTTCGCACTTGTGTTAGTGTTGAAAAACCACTTTTCGCACTTGTGTTAGTGTTGAAAAACCACTTTTCGCACTTGTGTTGGTGCAGAAAACCACTTTTGCACTTGTATTAGTGTGGAAAAAACACTTTTCGCACTTGTGTTAATGTTGAAAAACCACTTTTCGCACTTGTGTTGGTGCAGGAAACCACTTTTGCACTTGTATTAGTGTGGAAAAACCACTTTTCGCACTTGTGTTAGTGTTGAAAAACCACTTTTCGCACTTGGGTTAGTGTTGAAAAACCACTTTTCGCACTTGTGTTAGTGTTGAAAAACCACTTTTCGCACTTGTGTTGGTGCAGGAAACCACTTTTGCACTTGTATTAGTGTGGAAAAAACACTTTTTGCACTTGTGATAGTGTTGAAAAACCACTTTTTGCACTTGTGTTAGTGTTGAAAAACCACTTTTCGCACTTGTGTTGGTGCAGGAAACCACTTTTGCACTTGTATTAGTGTGGAAAACCACCTTTCGCACTTGTGTTAGTGTTGAAAAACCACTTTTGGCACTTGTGTTAGTGTTGAAAAACCACTTTTGGCACTTGTGTTGGTGCAGGAAACCACTTTTGCACTTGTATTAGTGTGGAAAATACACTTTTTGCACTTGTGATAGTGTTGAAAAACCACTTTTCGCACTTGTGTTAGTGTTGAAAAACCACTTTTCGCACTTGTGTTAGTGTTGAAAAACCACTTTTCGCACTTGTGTTGGTGCAGGAAACCACTTTTTGCACTTGTATTGGTGTGGAAAAAACACTTTTTGCACTTGTGATAGTGTTGAAAAACCACTTTTTGCACTTGTGTTAGTGTTGAAAAACCACTTTTCGCACTTGTGTTGGGGCAGGAAACCACTTTTGCACTTGTATTAGTGTGGAAAAACCACTTTTCGCACTTGTGTTAGTGTTGAAAAACCACTTTTCGCACTTGTGTTGGTGCAGGAAACCACTTTTGCACTTGTATTAGTGTGGAAAAACCACTTTTCGCACTTGTGTTAGTGTTGAAAAACCACTTTTCGCACTTGTGTTAGTGTTGAAAAACCACTTTTCGCACTTGTGTTAGTGTTGAAAAACCACTTTTCACACTTGTGTTGGTGCAGGAAACCACTTTTGCACTTGTATTAGTGTCGAAAAACCACTTTTCGCACTTGTGTTAGTGTTGAAAAACCACTTTTCGCACTTGTGTTAGTGTTGAAAAACCACTTTTCGCACTTGTGTTGGTGCAGGAAACCACTTTTGCACTTGTATTAGTGTGGAAAATACACTTTTTGCACTTGTGATAGTGTTGAAAAACCACTTTTCGCACTTGTGTTAGTGTTGAAAAACCACTTTTCGCACTTGTGTTAGTGTTGAAAAACCACTTTTCGCACTTGTGTTGGTGCAGGAAACCACTTTTGCACTTGTATTAGTGTGGAAAAAACACTTTTTGCACTTGTGATAGTGTTGAAAAACCACTTTTCGCACTTGTGTTGGTGCAGGAAACCACTTTTGCACTTGTATTAGTGTGGGAAAACCACTTTTGCACTTGTATTAGTATTGAAAACCCACATTTCGCACTTGTGTTCGTGTTGAAAAACCACTTTTCGCACTTGTGTTGGTGCAGGAAACCACTTTTGCACTTGTATTAGTGTGGAAAAACACTTTTTGCACTTGTGATAGTGTTGAAAAACCACTTTTCGCACTTATGTTGGTGTTGAAAAACCACTTTTCGCACTTGTGTTAGTGTTGAAAAACCACTTTTCGCACTTGTGTTGGTGCAGGAAACCACTTTTGCACTTGTATTAGTGTGGAAAAAACACTTTTTGCACTTGTGATAGTGTTGAAAAACCACTTTTTGCACTTGTGTTAGTGTTGAAAACCACTTTTCGCACTTGTGTTGGTGTTGAAAAACCACTTTTCGCACTTGTGTTGGTGCAGGAAACCACTTTTTGCACTTGTATTGGTGTGGAAAAAACACTTTTTGCACTTGTGATAGTGTTGAAAAACCACTTTTTGCACTTGTGTTAGTGTTGAAAAACCACTTTTCGCACTTGTGTTGGTGCAGGAAACCACTTTTGCACTTGTATTAGTGTGGAAAAACCACTTTTCGCACTTGTGTTAGTGTTGAAAAACCACTTTTCGCACTTGTGTTAGTGTTGAAAAACCACTTTTCGCACTTGTGTTAGTGTTGAAAAACCACTTTTCGCACTTGTGTTGGTGCAGGAAACCACACCAACTTGTCGTGCTTGTCGCACTCGCAAACAGTTAGTGTTGAAAAACCACTTTTCGCACTTGTGTTGGTGCAGGAAACCACTTTTGCACTTGTATTAGTGTGGGAAAACCACTTTTGCACTTGTATTAGTATTGAAAACCCACATTTCGCACTTGTGTTCGTGTTGAAAAACCACTTTTCGCACTTGTGTTGGTGCAGGAAACCACTTTTGCACTTGTATTAGTGTGGAAAAACACTTTTTGCACTTGTGATAGTGTTGAAAAACCACTTTTCGCACTTATGTTGGTGTTGAAAAACCACTTTTCGCACTTGTGTTAGTGTTGAAAAACCACTTTTCGCACTTGTGTTGGTGCAGGAAACCACTTTTGCACTTGTATTAGTGTGGAAAAAACACTTTTTGCACTTGTGATAGTGTTGAAAAACCACTTTTTGCACTTGTGTTAGTGTTGAAAACCACTTTTCGCACTTGTGTTGGTGTTGAAAAACCACTTTTCGCACTTGTGTTGGTGCAGGAAACCACTTTTTGCACTTGTATTGGTGTGGAAAAAACACTTTTTGCACTTGTGATAGTGTTGAAAAACCACTTTTTGCACTTGTGTTAGTGTTGAAAAACCACTTTTCGCACTTGTGTTGGTGCAGGAAACCACTTTTGCACTTGTATTAGTGTGGAAAAACCACTTTTCGCACTTGTGTTAGTGTTGAAAAACCACTTTTCGCACTTGTGTTAGTGTTGAAAAACCACTTTTCGCACTTGTGTTAGTGTTGAAAAACCACTTTTCGCACTTGTGTTAGTGTTGAAAAACCACTTTTCGCACTTGTGTTAGTGTTGAAAAACCACTTTTCGCACTTGTGTTGGTGCAGGAAACCACTTTTGCACTTGTATTAGTGTGGAAAAAACACTTTTCGCACTTGTGTTAGTGTTGAAAAACCACTTTTCGCACTTGTGTTGGTGCAGGAAACCACATTTGCACTTGTATTAGTGTGGAAAAACCACTTTTCGCACTTGTGTTAGTGTTGAAAAACCACTTTTCGCACTTGTGTTAGTGTTGAAAAACCACTTTTCGCACTTGTGTTAGTGTTGAAAAACCACTTTTCGCACTTGTGTTGGTGCAGGAAACCACTTTTGCACTTGTATTAGTGTGGAAAAAACACTTTTTGCACTTGTGATAGTGTTGAAAAACCACTTTTTGCACTTATGTTAGTGTTGAAAGACCACTTTTCGCACTTGTGTTGGTGCAGGAAACCACTTTTGCACTTGTATTAGTGTGGACAAACCACTTTTCGCACTTGTGTTAGTGTTGAAAAACCACTTTTGGCACTTGTGTTAGTGTTGATAAACCACTTTTCGCACTTGTGTTGGTGCAGGAAACCACTTTTGCACTTGTATTAGTGTGGAAAATACACTTTTTGCACTTGTGATAGTGTTGAAAAACCACTTTTCGCACTTGCGTTAGTGTTGAAAAACCACTTTTCGCACTTGTGTTAGTGTTGAAAAACCACTTTTCGCACTTGTGTTGGTGCAGGAAACTACTTTTGCACTTGTATTAGTGTGGAAAAAACACTTTTTGCACTTGTGATAGTGTTGAAAAACCACTTTTCGCACTTGTGTTAGTGTTGAAAAACCACTTTTCGCACTTGTGTTGGTGCAGGAAACCACTTTTGCACTTGTATTAGTGTGGAAAAAACACTTTTTGCACTTGTGATAGTGTTGAAAAACCACTTTTCGCACTTGTGTTAGTGTTGAAAAACCACTTTTCGCACTTGTGTTAGTGTTGAAAAACCACTTTTCGCACTTGTGTTGGTGCAGGAAACCACTTTTGCACTTGTATTAGTGTGGAAAAAACACTTTTTGCACTTGTGATAGTGTTGAAAAACCACTTTTTGCACTTATATTAGTGTTGAAAAACCACTTTTCGCACTTGTGTTAGTGTTGAAAAACCATTTTTCGCACTTGTGTTGGTGCAGGAAACCACTTTTGCACTTGTATTAGTGTGGAAAAACCACTTTTCGCACTTGTGTTAGTGTTGAAAAACCACTTTTCGCACTTGTGTTAGTGTTGAAAAACCACTTTTCGCAATTGTGTTAGTGTTGAAAAACCACTTTTCGCACTTGTGTTGGTGCAGGAAACCACTTTTGCACTTGTATTAGTGTGGAAAAACCACTTTTGCACTTGGATTAGTGTTGAAAAACCACTTTTCGCACATGTGTTAGTGTTGAAAAACCACTTTTCGCACTTGTATTAGTGTGGAAAAAACACTTTTCGCACTTGTGTTAGTGTTGAAAAACCACTTTTTGCACTTGTGTTGGTGCAGGAAACCACTTTTGCACTTGTATTAGTGTGGAAAAAACACTTTTCGCACTTGTGTTAGTGTTGAAAAACCACTTTTCGCACTTGTGTTAGTGTTGAAAAACCACTTTTCGCACTTGTGTTGGTGCAGGAAACCACTTTTGCACTTGTATTAGTGTGGAAAAAACACTTTTCGCACTTGTGTTATTGTTGAAAAACAACTTTTCGCACTTGTGTTAGTGTTGAAAAACCACTTTTCGCACTTGTGTTAGTGTTGAAAAACCACTTTTCGCACTTGTGTTGGTGCAGGAAACCACTTTTGCACTTGTATTAGTGTGGAAAAAACACTTTTCGCACTTGTGTTATTGTTGCAAAACCACTTTTCGCACTTGTGTTAGTGTTGAAAAACCACTTTTCGCACTTGTGTTGGTGCAGTAAACCACTTTTGCTCTTGCATTAGTGTGGAAAAAACACTTTTCGCATTTGTGTTAGTGTTGAAAAACCACTTTTCGCACTTGTGTTGGTGCAGGAAACCACTTTTGCACTTGTATTAGTGTGGAAAAAACACTTTTCGCACTTGTGTTAGTGTTGAAAAACCACTTTTTGCACTTGTGTTAGTGTTGAAAAACCACTTTTCGCACTTGTGTTTGTGCAGGAAACCACTTTTGCACTTGTATTAGTGTGGAAAAAACACTTTTTGCACTTGTGATAGTGTTGAAAAACCACTTTTCGCACTGTGTTAGTGTTGAAAAACCACTTTTCGCACTTGTGTTAGTGTTGAAAAACCACTTTTCGCACTTGTGTTGGTGCAGGAAACCACTTTTGCACTTGTATTAGTGTGGAAAAAACACTTTTTGCACTTGTGATAGTGTTGAAAAACCACTTTTTGCACTTGTGTTAGTGTTGAAAAACCACTTTTCGCACTGTTGTTGGTGCAGGAAACCACTTTTGCACTTGTATTAGTGTGGAAAAACCACTTTTCGCACTTGTGTTAGTGTTGAAAAACCACTTTTCGCACTTGTGTTAGTGTTGAAAAACCACTTTTCGCACTTGTGTTTTGTGCAGGAAACCACTTTTGCACTTGTATTAGTGTGGAAAAAACACTTTTCGCACTTGTGTTAGTGTTGAAAAACCACTTTTCGCACTTGTGTTGGTGCAGGAAACCACTTTTGCACTTGTATTAGTGTGGAAAAACCACTTTTCGCACTTGTGTTAGTGTTGAAAAACCACTTTTCGCACTTGTGTTAGTGTTGAAAAACCACTTTTCGCACTTGTGTTAGTGTTGAAAAACCACTTTTCGCACTTGTGTTGGTGCAGGAAACCACTTTTGCACTTGTATTAGTGTGGAAAAAACACTTTTTGCACTTGTGATAGTGTTGAAAAACCACTTTTTGCACTTATGTTAGTGTTGAAAGACCACTTTTCGCACTTGTGTTGGTGCAGGAAACCACTTTTGCACTTGTATTAGTGTGGACAAACCACTTTTCGCACTTGTGTTAGTGTTGAAAAACCACTTTTCGCACTTGTGTTAGTGTTGAAAAACCACTTTTCGCACTTGTGTTGGTGCAGGAAACCACTTTTGCACTTGTATTAGTGTGGAAAAAACACTTTTTGCACTTGTGATAGTGTTGAAAAACCACTTTTTGCACTTATGTTAGTGTTGAAAGACCACTTTTCGCACTTGTGTTGGTGCAGGAAACCACTTTTGCACTTGTATTAGTGTGGACAAACCACTTTTCGCACTTGTGTTAGTGTTGAAAAACCACTTTTCGCAATTGTGTTAGTGTTGAAAAACCACTTTTCGCACTTGTGTTGGTGCAGGAAACCACTTTTGCACATGTGTTAGTGTTGAAAAACCACTTTTCGCACTTGTATTAGTGTGGAAAAAACACTTTTCGCACTTGTGTTAGTGTTGAAAAACCACTTTTCGCACTTGTGTTGGTGCAGGAAACCACTTTTGCACTTGTATTAGTGTGGAAAAAACACTTTTCGCACTTGTGTTAGTGTTGAAAAACCACTTTTCGCACTTGTGTTAGTGTTGAAAAACCACTTTTCGCACTTGTGTTGGTGCAGGAAACCACTTTTGCACTTGTATTAGTGTGGAAAAAACACTTTTCGCACTTGTGTTATTGTTGAAAAACAACTTTTCGCACTTGTGTTAGTGTTGAAAAACCACTTTTCGCACTTGTGTTAGTGTTGAAAAACCACTTTTCGCACTTGTGTTGGTGCAGGAAACCACTTTTTGCACTTGTATTGGTCTGGAAAAAACAATTTTTGCACTTGTGATAGTGTTGAAAAACCACTTTTTGCACTTGTGTTAGTGTTGAAAAACCACTTTTCGCACTTGTGTTGGTGCAGGAAACCACTTTTGCACTTGTATTAGTGTGGAAAAACCACTTTTCGCACTTGTGTTATTGTTGAAAAACCACTTTTCGCACTTGTGTTAGTGTTGAAAAACCACTTTTCGCACTTGTGTTGGTGCAGTAAACCACTTTTGCTCTTGCATTAGTGTGGAAAAAACACTTTTCGCATTTGTGTTAGTGTTGAAAAACCACTTTTCGCACTTGTGTTGGTGCAGGAAACCACTTTTGCACTTGTATTAGTGTGGAAAAAACACTTTTCACACTTGTGTTAGTGTTGAAAAACCACTTTTTGCACTTGTGTTAGTGTTGAAAAACCACTTTTCGCACTTGTGTTTGTGCAGGAAACCACTTTTGCACTTGTATTAGTGTGGAAAAAACACTTTTTGCACTTGTGATAGTGTTGAAAAACCACTTTTCGCACTGTTAGTGTTGAAAAACCACTTTTCGCACTTGTGTTAGTGTTGAAAAACCACTTTTCGCACTTGTGTTGGTGCAGGAAACCACTTTTACACTTGTATTAGTGTGGAAAAACACTTTTCGCGCTTGTGTTAGTGTTGAAAAACCACTTTTCGCACTTGTGTTAGTGTTGAAAAACCACTTTTCGCACTTGTGTTGGTGCAAGAAACCACTTTTGCACTTGTATTAGTGTGGAAAAAACACTTTTTGCACTTGTGATAGTGTTGAAAAACCACTTTTTGCACGTGTGTTAGTGTTGAAAAACCACTTTTCGCACTTGTGTTGGTGCAGGAAACCACTTTTGCACTTGTATTAGTGTGGAAAAACCACTTTTCGCACTTGTGTTAGTGTTGAAAAACCACTTTTCGCACTTGTGTTAGTGTTGAAAAACCACTTTTCGCACTTGTGTTTTGTGCAGGAAACCACTTTTGCACTTGTATTAGTGTGGAAAAAACACTTTTTGCACTTGTGATAGTGTTGAAAAACCACTTTTTGCACTTATGTTAGTGTTGAAAGACCACTTTTCGCACTTGTGTTGGTGCAGGAAACCACTTTTGCACTTGTATTAGTGTGGACAAACCACTTTTCGCACTTGTGTTAGTGTTGAAAAACCACTTTTCGCACTTGTGTTAGTGTTGAAAAACCACTTTTCGCACTTGTGTTGGTGCAGGAAACCACTTTTGCACTTGTATTAGTGTGGAAAAACCACTTTTGCACTTGTATTAGTGTTGAAAAACCACTTTTCGCACATGTGTTAGTGTTGAAAAACCACTTTTCGCACTTGTATTAGTGTGGAAAAAACACTTTTCGCACTTGTGTTAGTGTTGAAACACCACTTTTCGCACTTGTGTTAGTGTTGAAAAACCACTTTTGGCACTTGTGTTAGTGTTGAAAAACCACTTTTCGCACTTGTGTTGGTGCAGGAAACCACTTTTGCACTTGTATTAGTGTGGAAAATACACTTTTTGCACTTGTGATAGTGTTGAAAAACCACTTTTCGCACTTGCGTTAGTGTTGAAAAACCACTTTTCGCACTTGTGTTAGTGTTGAAAAACCACTTTTCGCACTTGTGTTGGTGCAGGAAACTACTTTTGCACTTGTATTAGTGTGGAAAAAACACTTTTTGCACTTGTGATAGTGTTGAAAAACCACTTTTCGCACTTGTGTTAGTGTTGAAAAACCACTTTTCGCAGTTGTGTTGGTGCAGGAAACCACTTTTGCACTTGTATTAGTGTGGTAAAAACACTTTTTGCACTTGTGATAGTGTTGAAAAACCACTTTTTGCACTTGTGTTCGTGTTGAAAAACCACTTTTCGCACCTGTGTTAGTGTTGAAAAACCACTTTTCGCACTTGTGTTGGTGCAGGAAACCACTTTTTGCACTTGTATTGGTGTGGAAAAAACACTTTTTGCACTTGTGATAGTGTTGAAAAACCACTTTTTGCACTTGTGTTAGTGTTGAAAAACCACTTTTCGCACTTGTGTTGGTGCAGGAAACCACTTTTGCACTTGTATTAGTGTGGAAAAACCACTTTTCGCACTTGTGTTAGTGTTGAAAAACCACTTTTTGCACTTGTGTTGGTGCAGGAAACCACTTTTGCACTTGCATTAGTGTGGAAAAACCACTTTTCGCACTTGTGTTAGTGTTGAAAAACCACTTTTCGCACTTGTGTTGGTGCAGGAAACCACTTTTGCTCTTGTATTAGTGTGGAAAAAACACTTTTCGCACTTGTGTTAGTGTTGAAAAACCACTTTTGCACTTGTGTTCGTGTTGAAAAACCACTTTTCGCACTTGTGTTGGTGCAGGAAACCACTTTTACACTTGTATTAGTGTGGAAAAACACTTTTTGCACTTGTGATAGTGTTGAAAAACCACTTTTCGCACTTGTGTTAGTGTTGAAAAACCACTTTTGCACTTGTATTAGTGTGGCAAAAACACTTTTTGCACTTGTGATAGTGTTGAAAAACCACTTTTCGCACTGTGTTAGTGTTGAAAAACCACTTTTCGCACTTGTGTTAGTGTTGAAAAACCACTTTTTGCACTTGTGTTGGTGCAGGAAACCACTTTTACACTTGTATTAGTGTGGAAAAAACACTTTTCGCACTTGTGTTAGTGTTGAAAAACCACTTTTCGCACTTGTGTTAGTGTTGAAAAACCACTTTTCGCACTTGTGTTGGTGCAGAAAACCACTTTTGCACTTGTATTATTGTGGAAAAAACACTTTTCGCACTTGTGTTAGTGTTGAAAAACCACTTTTCGCACTTGTGTTGGTGCAGGAAACCACTTTTGCACTTGTATTAGTGTGGAAAAACCACTTTTCGCACTTGTGTTAGTGTTGAAAAACCACTTTTCGCACTTGGGTTAGTGTTGAAAAACCACTTTTCGCACTTGTGTTAGTGTTGAAAAACCACTTTTCGCACTTGTGTTGGTGCAGGAAACCACTTTTGCACTTGTATTAGTGTGGAAAAAACACTTTTTGCACTTGTATTAATGTGGAAAAACCACTTTTGCACTTGTGTTAGTGTTGAAAAACCACTTTTTGCACTTGTGTTGGTTTAGGAAACCACTTTTGCACTTGTATTAGTGTGGAAAAAACACTTTTTGCACTTGTGATAGTGTTGAAAAACCACTTTTCGCACTTGTGTTAGTGTTGAAAAACCACTTTTCGCACTTGTGTTGGTTTAGGAAACCACTTTTGCACTTGTATTAGTGTGGAAAAAACACTTTTTGCACTTGTGATAGTGTTGAAAAACCACTTTTTGCACTTGTGTTAGTGTTGAAAAACCACTTTTCGCACCTGTGTTAGTGTTGAAAAACCACTTTTCGCACTTGTGTTGGTGCAGGAAACCACTTTTTGCACTTGTATTGGTGTGGGAAAAACACTTTTTGCACTTGTGATAGTGTTGAAAAACCACTTTTTGCATTTGTGTTAGTGTTGAAAAACCACTTTTCGCACTTGTGTTGGTGCAGGAAACCACTTTTGCACTTGTATTAGTGTGGAAAAACCACTTTTCGCACTTGTGTTAGTGTTGAAAAACCACTTTTCGCACTTGTGTTGGTGCAGGAAACCACTTTTGCACTTGCATTAGTGTGGAAAAACCACTTTTCGCACTTGTGTTAGTGTTGAAAAACCACTTTTCGCACTTGTGTTGGTGCAGGAAACCACTTTTGCTCTTGTATTAGTGTGGAAAAAAGACTTTTTGCACTTGTGATAGTGTTGCAAAAACCACTTTTCGCACTGTGTTAGTGTTGAAAAACCACTTTTCGCACTTGTGTTAGTGTTGAAAAACCACTTTTTGCACTTGTGTTGGTGCAGGAAACCACTTTTACACTTGTATTAGTGTGGAAAAAACACTTTTCGCACTTGTGTTAGTGTTGAAATACCACTTATCGCACTTGTGTTAGTGTTGAAAAACCACTTTTCGCACTTGTGTTGGTGCAGAAAACCACTTTTGCACTTGTATTATTGTGGAAAAAACACTTTTCGCACTTGTGTTAGTGTTGAAAAACCACTTTTCGCACTTGTGTTGGTGCAGGAAACCACTTTTGCACTTGTATTAGTGTGGAAAAACCACTTTTCGCACTTGTGTTAGTGTTGAAAAACCACTTTTCGCACTTGGGTTAGTGTTGAAAAACCACTTTTCGCACTTGTGTTAGTGTTGAAAAACCACTTTTCGCACTTGTGTTGGTGCAGGAAACCACTTTTGCACTTGTATTAGTGTGGAAAAAACACTTTTTGCACTTGTATTAATGTGGAAAAACCACTTTTGCACTTGTATTAGTGTTGAAAAACCACTTTTCGCACTTGTGTTAGTGTTGAAAAACCACTTTTTGCACTTGTGTTGGTTTAGGAAACCACTTTTGCACTTGTATTAGTGTGGAAAAAACACTTTTTGCACTTGTGATAGTGTTGAAAAACCACTTTTCGCACTTGTGTTAGTGTTGAAAAACCACTTTTCGCACTTGTGTTGGTTTAGGAAACCACTTTTGCACTTGTATTAGTGTGGAAAAAACACTTTTTGCACTTGTGATAGTGTTGAAAAACCACTTTTTGCACTTGTGTTAGTGTTGAAAAACCACTTTTCGCACCTGTGTTAGTGTTGAAAAACCACTTTTCGCACTTGTGTTGGTGCAGGAAACCACTTTTTGCACTTGTATTGGTGTGGAAAAAACACTTTTTGCACTTGTGATAGTGTTGAAAAACCACTTTTTGCATTTGTGTTAGTGTTGAAAAACCACTTTTCGCACTTGTGTTGGTGCAGGAAACCACTTTTGCACTTGTATTAGTGTGGAAAAACCACTTTTCGCACTTGTGTTAGTGTTGAAAAACCACTTTTCGCACTTGTGTTGGTGCAGGAAACCACTTTTGCACTTGCATTAGTGTGGAAAAACCACTTTTCGCACTTGTGTTAGTGTTGAAAAACCACTTTTCGCACTTGTGTTGGTGCAGGAAACCACTTTTGCTCTTGTATTAGTGTGGAAAAAACACTTTTCGCACTTGTGTTAGTGTTGAAAAACCACTTTTGCACTTGTGTTCGTGTTGAAAAACCACTTTTCGCACTTTTGTTGGTGCAGGAAACCACTTTTACACTTGTATTAGTGTGGAAAAAACACTTTTTGCACTTGTGATAGTGTTGAAAAACCACTTTTCGCACTTGTGTTAGTGTTGAAAAACCACTTTTGCACTTGTATTAGTGTTGAAAAACCACTTTTCGCACTTGTGTTAGTGTTGAAAAACCACTTTTCGCACTTGTGTTGGTGCAGGAAACCACTTTTACACTTGTATTAGTGTGGAAAAAACCACTTTTCGCACTTGTGTTAGTGTTGAAAAACCACTTTTCGCACTTGTGTTGGTGCAGAAAACCACTTTTGCACTTGTATTAGTGTGGAAAAAACACTTTTCGCACTTGTGTTAGTGTTGAAAAACCACTTTTCGCACTTGTGTTGGTGCAGGAAACCACTTTTGCTCTTGTATTAGTGTGGAAAACCACTTTTCGCACTAGTGTTAGTGTTGAAAAACCACTTTTCGCACTTGGGTTAGTGTTGAAAAACCACTTTTCGCACTTGTGTTAGTGTTGAAAAACCACTTTTCGCACTTGTGTTGGTGCAGGAAACCACTTTTGCACTTGTATTAGTGTGGAAAAAACACTTTTTGCACTTGTGATAGTGTTGAAAAACCACTTTTCGCACTTGTGTTAGTGTTGAAAAACCACTTTTCGCACTTGTGTTAGTGTTGAAAAACCACTTTTCGCACTTGTGTTGGTGCAGGAAACCACTTTTGCACTTGTATTAGTGTGGAAAAAACACTTTTTGCACTTGTGATAGTGTTGAAAAACCACTTTTTGCACTTGTGTTAGTGTTGAAAAACCACTTTTCGCACTTGTGTTAGTGTTGAAAAACCACTTTTCGCACTTGTGTTGGTGCAGGAAACCACTTTTTGCACTTGTATTGGTGTGGAAAAAACACTTTTTGCACTTGTGATAGTGTTGAAAAACCACTTTTTGCACTTGTGTTAGTGTTGAAAAACCACTTTTCGCACTTGTGTTGGGGCAGGAAACCACTTTTGCACTTGTATTAGTGTGGAAAAACCACTTTTCGCACTTGTGTTAGTGTTGAAAAACCACTTTTCGCACTTGTGTTGGTGCAGGAAACCACTTTTGCACTTGTATTAGTGTGGAAAAACCACTTTTCGCACTTGTGTTAGTGTTGAAAAACCACTTTTCGCACTTGTGTTAGTGTTGAAAAACCACTTTTCGCACTTGTGTTAGTGTTGAAAAACCACTTTTCGCACTTGTGTTGGTGCAGGAAACCACTTTTGCACTTGTATTAGTGTGGAAAAACCACTTTTCGCACTTGTGTTAGTGTTGAAAAACCACTTTTCGCACTTGTGTTAGTGTTGAAAAACCACTTTTCGCACTTGTGTTAGTGTTGAAAAACCACTTTTCGCACTTGTGTTGGTGCAGGAAACCACTTTTGCACTTGTATTAGTGTGGAAAAAACACTTTTGCACTTGTATTAGTATTGAAAACCCACATTTAGCACTTGTGTTCGTGTTGAAAAACCACTTTTCGCACTTGTGTTGGTGCAGGAAACCACTTTTGCACTTGTATTAGTGTGGAAAAACACTTTTTGCACTTGTGATAGTGTTGAAAAACCACTTTTCGCACTTGTGTTCGTGTTGAAAAACCACTTTTGGCACTTGTGTTGGTGCAGGAAACCACTTTTTGCACTTGTATTGGTGTGGAAAAAACACTTTTTGCACTTGTGATAGTGTTGAAAAACCACTTTTTGCACTTGTGTTAGTGTTGAAAAACCACTTTTCGCACTTGTGTTGGGGCAGGAAACCACTTTTGCACTTGTATTAGTGTGGAAAAACCACTTTTCGCACTTGTGTTAGTGTTGAAAAACCACTTTTCGCACTTGTGTTGGTGCAGGAAACCACTTTTGCACTTGTATTAGTGTGGAAAAACCACTTTTCACACTTGTGTTAGTGTTGAAAAACCACTTTTCGCACTTGTGTTAGTGTTGAAAAACCACTTTTCGCACTTGTGTTAGTGTTGAAAAACCACTTTTCGCACTTGTGTTGGTGCAGGAAACCACTTTTGCACTTGTATTAGTGTGGAAAAACCACTTTTCGCACTTGTGTTAGTGTTGAAAAACCACTTTTCGCACTTGTGTTAGTGTTGAAAAACCACTTTTCGCACTTGTGTTAGTGTTGAAAAACCACTTTTCGCACTTGTGTTGGTGCAGGAAACCACTTTTGCACTTGTATTAGTGTGGAAAATACACTTTTCGCGCTTGTGTTAGTGTTGAAAAACCACTTTTCGCACTTGTGTTGGTGCAGGAAACCACTTTTGCACTTGTATTAGTGTGGAAAAAACACTTTTCGCACTTGTGTTGGTGCAGGAAACCACTTTTGCACTTGTATTAGTGTGGAAAAACCACTTTTTGCACTTGTGTTAGTGTTGAAAAACCACTTTTCGCACTTGTGTTGGTGCAGGAAACCACTTTTGCACTTGTATTAGTGTGGAAAAACCACTTTTCGCACTTGTGTTAGTGTTGAAAAACCACTTTTCGCACTTGTGTTAGTGTTGAAAAACCACTTTTCGCACTTGTGTTGGTGCAGGAAACCACTTTTGCTCTTGTATTAGTGTGGAAAAAACACTTTTCGCACTTGTGTTAGTGTTGAAAAACCACTTTTCGCACTTGTGTTGGTGCAGGAAACCACTTTTGCACTTGTATTAGTGTGGAAAAAACACTTTTCGCACTTGTGTTAGTGTTGAAAAACCACTTTTCGCAATTGTGTTAGTGTTGAAAAACCACTTTTCGCACTTGTGTTAGTGTTGAAAAACCACTTTTCGCACTTGTGTTAGTGTTGAAAAACCACTTTTCGCACTTGTGTTGGTGCAGGAAACCACTTTTGCACTTGTGTTGGTGCAGGAAACCACTTTTGCACTTGTATTAGTGTGGAAAAACACTTTTTGCACTTGTGATAGTGTTGAAAAACCACTTTTCGCACTTGTGTTAGTGTTGAAAAACCACTTTTCGCACTTGTGTTGGTGCAGGAAACCACTTTTGCACTTGTATTAGTGTGGAAAAAACACTTTTTGCACTTGTGTTAGTGTTGAAAAACCACTTTTCGCACTTGTGTTGGTGCAGGAAACCACTTTTGCACTTGTATTAGTGTGGAAAAAACACTTTTTGCACTTGTGATAGTGTTGAAAAACCACTTTTTGCACTTGTGTTAGTGTTGAAAAACCACTTTTCGCACTTGTGTTGGTGCAGGAAACCACTTTTGCACTTGTATTAGTGTGGAAAAACCACTTTTCGCACTTGTGTTAGTGTTGAAAAACCACTTTTCGCACTTGTGTTAGTGTTGAAAAACCACTTTTCGCACTTGTGTTGGTGCAGGAAACCACTTTTGCTCTTGTATTAGTGTGGAAAAAACACTTTTCGCACTTGTGTTAGTGTTGAAAAACCACTTATCGCACTTGTGTTGGTGCAGGAAACCACTTTTGCACTTGTATTAGTGTGGAAAAAACACTTTTCGCACTTGTGTTAGTGTTGAAAAACCACTTTTCGCACTTGTGTTAGTGTTGAAAAACCACTTTTCGCACTTGTGTTAGTGTTGAAAAACCACTTTTCGCACTTGTGTTAGTGTTGAAAAACCACTTTTCGCACTTGTGTTGGTGCAGGAAACCACTTTTGCACTTGTGTTGGTGCAGGAAACCACTTTTGCACTTGTATTAGTGTGGAAAAAACACTTTTTGCACTTGTGATAGTGTTGAAAAACCACTTTTCGCACTTGTGTTAGTGTTGAAAAACCACTTTTCGCACTTGTGTTGGTGCAGGAAACCACTTTTGCACTTGTATTAGTGTGGAAAAAACACTTTTTGCACTTGTGTGAGTGTTGAAAAACCACTTTTCGCACTTGTGTTGGTGCAGGAAACCACTTTTGCACTTGTGTTGGTGCAGGAAACCACTTTTGCACTTGTATTAGTGTGGAAAAAACACTTTTTGCACTTGTGATAGTGTTGAAAAACCACTTTTCGCACTTGTGTTAGTGTTGAAAAACCACTTTTCGCACTTGTGTTGGTGCAGGAAACCACTTTTGCACTTGTATTAGTGTGGAAAAAACACTTTTTGCACTTGTGTTAGTGTTGAAAAACCACTTTTCGCACTTGTGTTGGTGCAGGAAACCACTTTTGCACTTGTATTAGTGTGGAAAAAACACTTTTTGCACTTGTGATAGTGTTGAAAAACCACTTTTCGCACTGTGTTAGTGTTGAAAAACCACTTTTCGCACTTGTGTTAGTGTTGAAAAACCACTTTTCGCACTTGTGTTGGTGCAGGAAACCACTTTTACACTTGTATTAGTGTGGAAAAAACACTTTTCGCACTTGTGTTAGTGTTGAAAAACCACTTTCGCACTTGTGTTAGTGTTGAAAAACCACTTTTCGCACTTGTGTTGGTGCAGGAAACCACTTTTGCACTTGTATTAGTGTGGAAAAACCACTTTTTGCACTTGTGTTAGTGTTGAAAAACCACTTTTCGCACTTGTGTTGGTGCAGGAAACCACTTTTGCACTTGTATTAGTGTGGAAAAACCACTTTTCGCACTTGTGTTGGTGCAGGAAACCACTTTTGCACTTGTATTAGTGTGGAAAAACCACTTTTTGCACTTGTGTTAGTGTTGAAAAACCACTTTTCGCACTTGTGTTGGTGCAGGAAACCACTTTTGCACTTGTATTAGTGTGGAAAAACCACTTTTCGCACTTGTGTTGGTGCAGGAAACCACTTTTGCACTTGTATTAGTGTGGAAAAACCACTTTTCGCACTTGTGTTAGTGTTGAAAAACCACTTTTTGCACTTGTGTTGGTGCAGGAAACCACTTTTGCATGTGTATTAGTGTGGAAAATACACTTTTTGCACTTGTGATAGTGTTGAAAAACCACTTTTCGCACTTATGTTAGTGTTGAAAGACCACTTTTCGCACTTGTGTTGGTGCAGGAAACCACTTTTCACTTGTATTAGTGTGGACAAACCACTTTTCGCACTTGTGTTAGTGTTGAAAAACCACTTTTGGCACTTGTGTTAGTGTTGAAAAACCACTTTTCGCACTTGTGTTGGTGCAGGAAACCACTTTTGCTCTTGTATTAGTGTGGAAAAAACACTTTTCGCACTTGTGTTAGTGTTGAAAAACCACTTTTCGCACTTGTGTTGGTGCAGGAAACCACTTTTGCACTTGTATTAGTGTGGAAAAACCACTTTTCGCACTTGTGTTAGTGTTGAAAAGCCACTTTTCGCACTTGTGTTAGTGTTGAAAAACCACTTTTCGCACTTGTGTTGGTGCAGGAAACCACTTTTGCTCTTGTATTAGTGTGGAAAAAACACTTTTCGCACTTGTGTTAGTGTTGAAAAACCACTTTTCGCACTTGTGTTGGTGCAGGAAACCACTTTTGCACTTGTATTAGTGTGGAAAAAACACTTTTCGCACTTGTGTTAGTGTTGAAAAACCACTTTTCGCACTTGTGTTAGTGTTGAAAAACCACTTTTCGCACTTGTGTTAGTGTTGAAAAACCACTTTTCGCACTTGTGTTGGTGCAGGAAACCACTTTTGCACTTGTATTAGTGTGGAAAAAACACTTTTCGCACTTGTGTTAGTGTTGAAAAACCACTTTTCGCACTTGTGTTAGTGTTGAAAAACCACTTTTCGCACTTGTGTTGGTGCAGGAAACCACTTTTGCACTTGTATTAGTGTGGAAAAAACACTTTTCGCACTTGTGTTAGTGTTGAAAAACCACTTTTCGCACTTGTGTTAGTGTTGAAAAACCACTTTTCGCACTTGTGTTGGTGCAGGAAACCACTTTTGCACTTGTATTAGTGTGGAAAAACCACTTTTTGCACTTGTGTTAGTGTTGAAAAACCACTTTTCGCACTTGTGTTGGTGCAGGAAACCTCTTTTGCACTTGTATTAGTGTGGAAAAACCACTTTTCGCACTTGTGTTAGTGTTGAAAAACCACTTTTCGCACTTGTGTTAGTGTTGAAAAACCACTTTTCGCACTTGTGTTGGTGCAGGAAACCACTTTTGCTCTTGTATTAGTGTGGAAAAAACACTTTTCGCACTTGTGTTAGTGTTGAAAAACCACTTTTCGCACTTGTGTTGGTGCAGGAAACCACTTTTGCACTTGTATTAGTGTGGAAAAAACACTTTTCGCACTTGTGTTAGTGTTGAAAAACCACTTTTCGCACTTGTGTTAGTGTTGAAAAACCACTTTTCGCACTTGTGTTAGTGTTGAAAAACCACTTTTCGCACTTGTGTTGGTGCAGGAAACCACTTTTGCACTTGTATTAGTGTGGAAAAAACACTTTTTGCACTTGTGTTAGTGTTGAAAAACCACTTTTCGCACTTGTGTTGGTGCAGGAAACCACTTTTGCACTTGTATTAGTGTGGAAAAAACACTTTTTGCACTTGTGATAGTGTTGAAAAACCACTTTTTGCACTTGTGTTAGTGTTGAAAAACCACTTTTCGCACTTGTGTTGGTGCAGGAAACCACTTTTGCACTTGTATTAGTGTGGAAAAACCACTTTTCGCACTTGTGTTAGTGTTGAAAAACCACTTTTCGCACTTGTGTTAGTGTTGAAAAACCACTTTTCGCACTTGTGTTGGTGCAGGAAACCACTTTTGCTCTTGTATTAGTGTGGAAAAAACACTTTTCGCACTTGTGTTAGTGTTGAAAAACCACTTTTCGCACTTGTGTTGGTGCAGGAAACCACTTTTGCACTTGTATTAGTGTGGAAAAAACACTTTTCGCACTTGTGTTAGTGTTGAAAAACCACTTTTCGCACTTGTGTTAGTGTTGAAAAACCACTTTTCGCACTTGTATTAGTGTTGAAAAACCACTTTTCGCACTTGTGTTAGTGTTGAAAAACCACTTTTCGCACTTGTGTTGGTGCAGGAAACCACTTTTGCACTTGTGTTGGTGCAGGAAACCACTTTTGCACTTGTATTAGTGTGGAAAAAACACTTTTTGCACTTGTGATAGTGTTGAAAAACCACTTTTCGCACTTGTGTTAGTGTTGAAAAACCACTTTTCGCACTTGTGTTGGTGCAGGAAACCACTTTTGCACTTGTATTAGTGTGGAAAAAACACTTTTTGCACTTGTGTTAGTGTTGAAAAACCACTTTTCGCACTTGTGTTGGTGCAGGAAACCACTTTTGCACTTGTGTTGGTGCAGGAAACCACTTTTGCACTTGTATTAGTGTGGAAAAAATACTTTTTGCACTTGTGATAGTGTTGAAAAACCACTTTTCGCACTTGTGTTAGTGTTGAAAAACCACTTTTCGCACTTGTGTTGGTGCAGGAAACCACTTTTGCACTTGTATTAGTGTGGAAAAAACACTTTTTGCACTTGTGTTAGTGTTGAAAAACCACTTTTCGCACTTGTGTTGGTGCAGGAAACCACTTTTGCACTTGTATTAGTGTGGAAAAAACACTTTTTGCACTTGTGATAGTGTTGAAAAACCACTTTTCGCACTGTGTTAGTGTTGAAAAACCACTTTTCGCACTTGTGTTAGTGTTGAAAAACCACTTTTCGCACTTGTGTTGGTGCAGGAAACCACTTTTACACTTGTATTAGTGTGGAAAAAACACTTTTCGCACTTGTGTTAGTGTTGAAAAACCACTTTTCGCACTTGTGTTAGTGTTGAAAAACCACTTTTCGCACTTGTGTTGGTGCAGGAAACCACTTTTGCACTTGTATTAGTGTGGAAAAACCACTTTTTGCACTTGTGTTAGTGTTGAAAAACCACTTTTCGCACTTGTGTTGGTGCAGGAAACCACTTTTGCACTTGTATTAGTGTGGAAAAACCACTTTTCGCACTTGTGTTGGTGCAGGAAACCACTTTTGCACTTGTATTAGTGTGGAAAAACCACTTTTCGCACTTGTGTTAGTGTTGAAAAACCACTTTTCGCACTTGTGTTAGTGTTGAAAAACCACTTTTTGCACTTGTGTTGGTGCAGGAAACCACTTTTGCACGTGTATTAGTGTGGAAAATACACTTTTTGCACTTGTGATAGTGTTGAAAAACCACTTTTCGCACTTATGTTAGTGTTGAAAGACCACTTTTCGCACTTGTGTTGGTGCAGGAAACCACTTTTCACTTGTATTAGTGTGGACAAACCACTTTTCGCACTTGTGTTAGTGTTGAAAAACCACTTTTGGCACTTGTGTTAGTGTTGAAAAACCACTTTTCGCACTTGTGTTGGTGCAGGAAACCACTTTTGCTCTTGTATTAGTGTGGAAAAAACACTTTTCGCACTTGTGTTAGTGTTGAAAAACCACTTTTCGCACTTGTGTTGGTGCAGGACACCACTTTTGCACTTGTATTAGTGTGGAAAAACCACTTTTCGCACTTGTGTTAGTGTTGAAAAACCACTTTTCGCACTTGTGTTAGTGTTGAAAAACCACTTTTCGCACTTGTGTTGGTGCAGGAAACCACTTTTGCTCTTGTATTAGTGTGGAAAAAACACTTTTCGCACTTGTGTTAGTGTTGAAAAACCACTTTTCGCACTTGTGTTGGTGCAGGAAACCACTTTTGCACTTGTATTAGTGTGGAAAAAACACTTTTCGCACTTGTGTTAGTGTTGAAAAACCACTTTTCGCACTTGTGTTAGTGTTGAAAAACCACTTTTCGCACTTGTGTTAGTGTTGAAAAACCACTTTTCGCACTTGTGTTGGTGCAGGAAACCACTTTTGCACTTGTATTAGTGTGGAAAAAACACTTTTCGCACTTGTGTTAGTGTTGAAAAACCACTTTTCGCACTTGTGTTGGTGCAGGAAACCACTTTTGCTCTTGCATTAGTGTGGAAAAAACACTTTTCGCACTTGTGTTAGTGTGGAAAAAACACTTTTCGCACTTGTGTTAGTGTTGAAAAACCACTTTTTGCACTTGTGTTAGTGTTGAAAAACCACTTTTCGCACTTGTGTTGGTGCAGGAAACAACTTTTGCACTTGTATTAGTGTGGAAAAAACACTTTTTGCACTTGTGATAGTGTTGAAAAACCACTTTTCGCACTGTGTTAGTGTTGAAAAACCACTTTTCGCACTTGTGTTAGTGTTGAAAAACCACTTTTCGCACTTGTGTTGGTGCAGGAAACCACTTTTACACTTGTATTAGTGTGGAAAAAACACTTTTCGCACTTGTGTTAGTGTTGAAAAACCACTTTTCGCACTTGTGTTAGTGTTGAAAAACCACTTTTCGCACTTGTGTTGGTGCAGGAAACCACTTTTGCACTTGTATTAGTGTGGAAAAAACACTTTTTGCACTTGTGATAGTGTTGAAAAACCACTTTTTGCACTTGTGTTAGTGTTGAAAAACCACTTTTCGCACTTGTGTTGGTGCAGGAAACCACTTTTGCACTTGTATTAGTGTGGAAAAACCACTTTTCGCACTTGTGTTAGTGTTGAAAAACCACTTTTCGCACTTGTGTTAGTGTTGAAAAACCACTTTTCGCACTTGTGTTGGTGCAGGAAACCACTTTTGCTCTTGTATTAGTGTGGAAAAAACACTTTTCGCACTTGTGTTAGTGTTGAAAAACCACTTTTCGCACTTGTGTTGGTGCAGGAAACCACTTTTGCACTTGTATTAGTGTGGAAAAAACACTTTTCGCACTTGTGTTAGTGTTGAAAAACCACTTTTCGCACTTGTGTTAGTGTTGAAAAACCACTTTTCGCACTTGTGTTAGTGTTGAAAAACCACTTTTCGCACTTGTGTTAGTGTTGAAAAAACCACTTTTCGCACTTGTGTTGGTGCAGGAAACCACTTTTGCACTTGTGTTGGTGCAGGAAACCACTTTTGCACTTGTATTAGTGTGGAAAAAACACTTTTTGCACTTGTGATAGTGTTGAAAAACCACTTTTCGCACTTGTGTTAGTGTTGAAAAACCACTTTTCGCACTTGTGTTGGTGCAGGAAACCACTTTTGCACTTGTATTAGTGTGGAAAAAACACTTTTTGCACTTGTGTTAGTGTTGAAAAACCACTTTTCGCACTTGTGTTGGTGCAGGAAACCACTTTTGCACTTGTATTAGTGTGGAAAAAACACTTTTTGCACTTGTGATAGTGTTGAAAAACCACTTTTTGCACTTGTGTTAGTGTTGAAAAACCACTTTTCGCACTTGTGTTGGTGCAGGAAACCACTTTTGCACTTGTATTAGTGTGGAAAAACCACTTTTCGCACTTGTGTTAGTGTTGAAAAACCACTTTTCGCACTTGTGTTAGTGTTGAAAAACCACTTTTCGCACTTGTGTTGGTGCAGGAAACCACTTTTGCTCTTGTATTAGTGTGGAAAAAACACTTTTCGCACTTGTGTTAGTGTTGAAAAACCACTTTTCGCACTTGTGTTGGTGCAGGAAACCACTTTTGCACTTGTATTAGTGTGGAAAAAACACTTTTCGCACTTGTGTTAGTGTTGAAAAACCACTTTTCGCACTTGTGTTAGTGTTGAAAAACCACTTTTCGCACTTGTGTTAGTGTTGAAAAACCACTTTTCGCACTTGTGTTAGTGTTGAAAAACCACTTTTCGCACTTGTGTTGGTGCAGGAAACCACTTTTGCACTTGTATTGGTGTGGAAAAAACACTTTTTGCACTTGTGATAGTGTTGAAAAACCACTTTTTGCACTTGTGTTAGTGTTGAAAAACCACTTTTCGCACTTGTGTTGGTGCAGGAAACCACTTTTGCACTTGTATTAGTGTGTCAAAAAACACTTTTTGCACTTGTGTTATTGTTGAAAAACCACTTTTCGCACTTGTGTTAGTGTTGAAAAACCACTTTTCGCACTTGTGTTGGTGCAGGAAACCACTTTTGCTCTTGTATTAGTGTGGAAAAAACACTTTTCGCACTTGTGTTAGTGTTGAAAAACCACTTTTCGCACTTGTGTTGGTGCAGGAAACCACTTTTGCACTTGTATTAGTGTGGAAAAAACACTTTTCGCACTTGTGTTAGTGTTGAAAAACCACTTTTTGCACTTGTGTTAGTGTTGAAAAAACACTTTTCGCACTTGTGTTGGTGCAGGAAACCACTTTTGCACTTGTATTAGTGTGGAAAAAACACTTTTTGCACTTGTGATAGTGTTGAAAAACCACTTTTCGCACTGTGTTAGTGTTGAAAAACCACTTTTCGCACTTGTGTTAGTGTTGAAAAACCACTTTTCGCACTTGTGTTGGTGCAGGAAACCACTTTTACACTTGTATTAGTGTGGAAAAAAACACTTTTCGCACTTGTGTTAGTGTTGAAAAACCACTTTTCGCACTTGTGTTAGTGTTGAAAAACCACTTTTCGCACTTGTGTTGGTGCAGGAAACCACTTTTGCACTTGTATTAGTGTGGAAAAACCACTTTTTGCACTTGTGTTAGTGTTGAAAAACCACTTTTCGCAATTGTGTTGGTGCAGGAAACCACTTTTGCACTTGTATTAGTGTGGAAAAACCACTTTTCGCACTTGTGTTGGTGCAGGAAACCACTTTTGCACTTGTATTAGTGTGGAAAAACCACTTTTCGCACTTGTGTTAGTGTTGAAAAACCACTTTTCGCACTTGTGTTAGTGTTGAAAAACCACTTTTTGCACTTGTGTTGGTGCAGGAAACCACTTTTGCACATGTATTAGTGTGGAAAATACACTTTTTGCACTTGTGATAGTGTTGAAAAACCACTTTTCGCACTTGTGTTAGTGTTGAAAAACCACTTTTCGCACTTGTGTTAGTGTTGAAAAACCACTTTTCGCACTTGTGTTGGTGCAGGAAACCACTTTTGCACTTGTATTAGTGTGGAAAAAACACTTTTTGCACTTGTGATAGTGTTGAAAAACCACTTTTCGCACTTGTGTTAGTGTTGAAAAACCACTTTTCGCACTTGTGTTGGTGCAGGAAACCACTTTTGCACTTGTATTAGTGTGGAAAAACCACTTTTGCACTTGTATTAGTGTTGAAAAACCACTTTTCGCACTTGTGTTAGTGTTGAAAAACCACTTTTCGCACTTGTGTTGGTGCAGGGAACCACTTTTGCACTTGTATTAGTGTGGAAAAAACACTTTTTGCACTTGTGATAGTGTTGAAAAACCACTTTTCGCACTTGTGTTAGTGTTGAAAACCACTTTTTGCACTTGTGTTAGTGTTGAAAAACCATTTTCGCACTTGTGTTCGTGCAGGAAATCACTTTTGCACTTGTATTAGTGTTGAAAAAACACTTTTTGCACTTTTGATCGTGTTGAAAAACCACCTTTTGCACTTGTGTTAGTGTTGAAAAACCACTTTTCGCACTTGTGTTAGTGTTGAAAAACCACTTTTCGCACTTGTATTAGTGTGGAAAAAACACTTTTCGCACTTGTGTTAGTGTTGAAAAACCACTTTTCGCACTTGTGTTGGTGCAGGAAACCACTTTTGCACTTGTATTAGTGTGGAAAAAACACTTTTCGCACTTGTGTTAGTGTTGAAAAACCACTTTTCGCACTTGTGTTAGTGTTGAAAAACCACTTTTCGCACTTGTGTTGGTGCAGGAAACCACTTTTGCACTTGTATTAGTGTGGAAAAAACACTTTTTGCACTTGTGTTAGTGTTGAAAAACCACTTTTCGCACTTGTGTTAGTGTTGAAAAACCACTTTTCGCACTTGTGTTGGTGCAGGAAACCACTTTTGCACTTGTATTAGTGTGGAAAAAACACTTTTCGCACTTGTGTTATTGTTGAAAAACGACTTTTCGCACTTGTGTTAGTGTTGAAAAACCACTTTTCGCACTTGTGTTAGTGTTGAAAAACCACTTTTCGCACTTGTGTTGGTGCAGGAAACCACTTTTTGCACTTGTATTGGTGTGGAAAAAACACTTTTTGCACTTGTGATAGTGTTGAAAAACCACTTTTTGCACTTGTGTTAGTGTTGAAAAACCACTTTTCGCACTTGTGTTGGTGCAGGAAACCACTTTTGCACTTGTATTAGTGTGGAAAAAAACCACTTTTCGCACTTGTGTTATTGTTGAAAAACCACTTTTCGCACTTGTGTTAGTGTTGAAAAACCACTTTTCGCACTTGTGTTGGTGCAGGAAACCACTTTTGCTCTTGCATTAGTGTGGAAAAAACACTTTTCGCAGTTGTGTTAGTGTTGAAAACCACTTTTCGCACTTGTGTTGGTGCAGGAAACCACTTTTGCACTTGTATTAGTGTTGAAAAACTACTTTTCGCACTTGTGTTGGTGCAGGAAACCACTTTTGCACTTGTATTAGTGTGGAAAAAAACACTTTTCGCACTTGTGTTAGTGTTGAAAAACCACTTTTCGCACTTGTGTTGGTGCAGGAAACCACTTTTGCTCTTGCATTAGTGTGCAAAAAACACTTTTCGCACTTGTGTTAGTGTGGAAAAAACACTTTTCGCACTTGTGTTAGTGTTGAAAAACCACTTTTTGCACTTGTGTTAGTGTTGAAAAACCACTTTTCGCACTTGTGTTGGTGCAGGAAACCACTTTTGCACTTGTATTAGTGTGGAAAAAACACTTTTTGCACTTGTGGTAGTGTTGAAAAACCACTTTTCGCACTGTGTTAGTGTTGAAAAACCACTTTTCGCACTTGTGTTAGTGTTGAAAAACCACTTTTCGCACTTGTGTTGGTGCAGGAAACCACTTTTACACTTGTATTAGTGTGGAAAAAACACTTTTCGCACTTGTGTTAGTGTTGAAAAACCACTTTTCGCACTTGTGTTAGTGTTGAAAAACCACTTTTCGCACTTGTGTTGGTGCAGGAAACCACTTTTGCACTTGTATTAGTGTGGAAAAAACACTTTTTGCACTTGTGATAGTGTGGAAAAACCACTTTTTGCACTTGTGTTAGTGTTGAAAAACCACTTTTCGCACTTGTGTTGGTGCAGGAAACCACTTTTGCACTTGTATTAGTGTGGAAAAACCGCTTTTCGCACTTGTGTTAGTGTTGAAAAACCACTTTTCGCACTTGTGTTAGTGTTGAAAAACCACTTTTCGCACTTGTGTTGGTGCAGGAAACCACTTTTGCTCTTGTATTAGTGTGGAAAAAACACTTTTCGCACTTGTGTTAGTGTTGAAAAACCACTTTTCGCACTTGTGTTGGTGCAGGAAACCACTTTTGCTCTTGCATTAGTGTGGAAAAAACACTTTTCGCACTTGTGTTAGTGTGGAAAAAACACTTTTCGCACTTGTGTTAGTGTTGAAAAACCACTTTTTGCACTTGTGTTAGTGTTGAAAAACCACTTTTCGCACTTGTGTTGGTGCAGGAAACAACTTTTGCACTTGTATTAGAGTGGAAAAAACACTTTTTGCACTTGTGATAGTGTTGAAAAACCACTTTTCGCACTGTGTTAGTGTTGAAAAACCACTTTTCGCACTTGTGTTAGTGTTGAAAAACCACTTTTCGCACTTGTGTTGGTGCAGGAAACCACTTTTACACTTGTATTAGTGTGGAAAAAACACTTTTCGCACTTGTGTTAGTGTTGAAAAACCACTTTTCGCACTTGTGTTAGTGTTGAAAAACCACTTTTCGCACTTGTGTTGGTGCAGGAAACCACTTTTGCACTTGTATTAGTGTGGAAAAAACACTTTTTGCACTTGTGATAGTGTTGAAAAACCACTTTTTGCACTTGTGTTAGTGTTGAAAAACCACTTTTCGCACTTGTGTTGGTGCAGGAAACCACTTTTGCACTTGTATTAGTGTGGAAAAAACCACTTTTCGCACTTGTGTTAGTGTTGAAAAACCACTTTTCGCACTTGTGTTAGTGTTGAAAAACCACTTTTCGCACTTGTGTTGGTGCAGGAAACCACTTTTGCTCTTGTATTAGTGTGGAAAAAACACTTTTCGCACTTGTGTTAGTGTTGAAAAACCACTTTTCGCACTTGTGTTGGTGCAGGAAACCACTTTTGCACTTGTATTAGTGTGGAAAAAACACTTTTCGCACTTGTGTTAGTGTTGAAAAACCACTTTTCGCACTTGTGTTAGTGTTGAAAAACCACTTTTCGCACTTGTGTTAGTGTTGAAAAACCACTTTTCGCACTTGTGTTAGTGTTGAAAAACCACTTTTCGCACTTGTGTTGGTGCAGGAAACCACTTTTGCACTTGTGTTGGTGCAGGAAACCACTTTTGCACTTGTATTAGTGTGGAAAAAACACTTTTTGCACTTGTGATAGTGTTGAAAAACCACTTTTCGCACTTGTGTTAGTGTTGAAAAACCACTTTTCGCACTTGTGTTGGTGCAGGAAACCACTTTTGCACTTGTATTAGTGTGGAAAAAACACTTTTTGCACTTGTGTTAGTGTTGAAAAACCACTTTTCGCACTTGTGTTGGTGCAGGAAACCACTTTTGCACTTGTATTAGTGTGGAAAAAACACTTTTTGCACTTGTGATAGTGTTGAAAAACCACTTTTTGCACTTGTGTTAGTGTTGAAAAACCACTTTTCGCACTTGTGTTGGTGCAGGAAACCACTTTTGCACTTGTATTAGTGTGGAAAAACCACTTTTCGCACTTGTGTTAGTGTTGAAAAAC
Source organism: Myxine glutinosa (assembly GCF_964187855.1). NCBI lineage: Eukaryota > Metazoa > Chordata > Myxini > Myxiniformes > Myxinidae > Myxine > Myxine glutinosa. The sequence goes on along the minus strand of NW_027616692.1, from coordinate 130,355 downwards.
CACTTTTCGCACTTGTGTTAGTGTTGAAAAACCACTTTTCGCACTTGTGTTGGTGCAGGAAACCACTTTTGCTCTTGTATTAGTGTGGAAAAAACACTTTTCGCACTTGTGTTAGTGTTGAAAAACCACTTTTCGCACTTGTGTTGGTGCAGGAAACCACTTTTGCACTTGTATTAGTGTGGAAAAAACACTTTTCGCACTTGTGTTAGTGTTGAAAAACCACTTTTCGCACTTGTGTTAGTGTTGAAAAACCACTTTTCGCACTTGTGTTAGTGTTGAAAAACCACTTTTCGCACTTGTGTTAGTGTTGAAAAACCACTTTTCGCACTTGTGTTGGTGCAGGAAACCACTTTTGCACTTGTATTGGTGTGGAAAAAACACTTTTTGCACTTGTGATAGTGTTGAAAAACCACTTTTTGCACTTGTGTTAGTGTTGAAAAACCACTTTTCGCACTTGTGTTGGTGCAGGAAACCACTTTTGCACTTGTATTAGTGTGTCAAAAACCACTTTTTGCACTTGTGTTATTGTTGAAAAACCACTTTTCGCACTTGTGTTAGTGTTGAAAAACCACTTTTCGCACTTGTGTTGGTGCAGGAAACCACTTTTGCTCTTGTATTAGTGTGGAAAAACCACTTTTCGCACTTGTGTTAGTGTTGAAAAACCACTTTTCGCACTTGTGTTGGTGCAGGAAACCACTTTTGCTCTTGTATTAGTGTGGAAAAAACACTTTTCGCACTTGTGTTAGTGTTGAAAAACCACTTTTTGCACTTGTGTTAGTGTTGAAAAAACACTTTTCGCACTTGTGTTGGTGCAGGAAACCACTTTTGCACTTGTATTAGTGTGGAAAAAACACTTTTTGCACTTGTGATAGTGTTGAAAAACCACTTTTCGCACTGTGTTAGTGTTGAAAAACCACTTTTCGCACTTGTGTTAGTGTTGAAAAACCACTTTTCGCACTTGTGTTGGTGCAGGAAACCACTTTTACACTTGTATTAGTGTGGAAAAAACACTTTTCGCACTTGTGTTAGTGTTGAAAAACCACTTTTCGCACTTGTGTTAGTGTTGAAAAACCACTTTTCGCACTTGTGTTGGTGCAGGAAACCACTTTTGCACTTGTATTAGTGTGGAAAAACCACTTTTTGCACTTGTGTTAGTGTTGAAAAACCACTTTTCGCACTTGTGTTGGTGCAGGAAACCACTTTTGCACTTGTATTAGTGTGGAAAAACCACTTTTCGCACTTGTGTTGGTGCAGGAAACCACTTTTGCACTTGTATTAGTGTGGAAAAACCACTTTTCGCACTTGTGTTAGTGTTGAAAAACCACTTTTCGCACTTGTGTTAGTGTTGAAAAACCACTTTTTGCACTTGTGTTGGTGCAGGAAACCACTTTTGCACATGTATTAGTGTGGAAAATACACTTTTTGCACTTGTGATAGTGTTGAAAAACCACTTTTCGCACTTGTGTTAGTGTTGAAAAACCACTTTTCGCACTTGTGTTAGTGTTGAAAAACCACTTTTCGCACTTGTGTTGGTGCAGGAAACCACTTTTGCACTTGTATTAGTGTGGAAAAAACACTTTTTGCACTTGTGATAGTGTTGAAAAACCACTTTTCGCACTTGTGTTAGTGTTGAAAAACCACTTTTCGCACTTGTGTTGGTGCAGGAAACCACTTTTGCACTTGTATTAGTGTGGAAAAACCACTTTTGCACTTGTATTAGTGTTGAAAAACCACTTTTCGCACTTGTGTTAGTGTTGAAAAACCACTTTTCGCACTTGTGTTGGTGCAGGGAACCACTTTTGCACTTGTATTAGTGTGGAAAAAACACTTTTTGCACTTGTGATAGTGTTGAAAAACCACTTTTCGCACTTGTGTTAGTGTTGAAAACCACTTTTTGCACTTGTGTTAGTGTTGAAAAACCATTTTCGCACTTGTGTTCGTGCAGGAAATCACTTTTGCACTTGTATTAGTGTTGAAAAAACACTTTTTGCACTTTTGATCGTGTTGAAAAACCACCTTTTGCACTTGTGTTAGTGTTGAAAAACCACTTTTCGCACTTGTGTTAGTGTTGAAAAACCACTTTTCGCACTTGTATTAGTGTGGAAAAAACACTTTTCGCACTTGTGTTAGTGTTGAAAAACCACTTTTCGCACTTGTGTTGGTGCAGGAAACCACTTTTGCACTTGTATTAGTGTGGAAAAAACACTTTTCGCACTTGTGTTAGTGTTGAAAAACCACTTTTCGCACTTGTGTTAGTGTTGAAAAAACACTTTTCGCACTTGTGTTGGTGCAGGAAACCACTTTTGCACTTGTATTAGTGTGGAAAAAACACTTTTTGCACTTGTGTTAGTGTTGAAAAACCACTTTTCGCACTTGTGTTAGTGTTGAAAAACCACTTTTCGCACTTGTGTTGGTGCAGGAAACCACTTTTGCACTTGTATTAGTGTGGAAAAAACACTTTTCGCACTTGTGTTATTGTTGAAAAACGACTTTTCGCACTTGTGTTAGTGTTGAAAAACCACTTTTCGCACTTGTGTTAGTGTTGAAAAACCACTTTTCGCACTTGTGTTGGTGCAGGAAACCACTTTTTGCACTTGTATTGGTGTGGAAAAAACACTTTTTGCACTTGTGATAGTGTTGAAAAACCACTTTTTGCACTTGTGTTAGTGTTGAAAAACCACTTTTCGCACTTGTGTTGGTGCAGGAAACCACTTTTGCACTTGTATTAGTGTGGAAAAAAACCACTTTTCGCACTTGTGTTATTGTTGAAAAACCACTTTTCGCACTTGTGTTAGTGTTGAAAAACCACTTTTCGCACTTGTGTTGGTGCAGGAAACCACTTTTGCTCTTGCATTAGTGTGGAAAAAACACTTTTCGCAGTTGTGTTAGTGTTGAAAAACCACTTTTCGCACTTGTGTTGGTGCAGGAAACCACTTTTGCACTTGTATTAGTGTTGAAAAACTACTTTTCGCACTTGTGTTGGTGCAGGAAACCACTTTTGCACTTGTATTAGTGTGGAAAAAACACTTTTCGCACTTGTGTTAGTGTTGAAAAACCACTTTTCGCACTTGTGTTGGTGCAGGAAACCACTTTTGCTCTTGCATTAGTGTGGAAAAAACACTTTTCGCACTTGTGTTAGTGTGGAAAAAACACTTTTCGCACTTGTGTTAGTGTTGAAAAACCACTTTTTGCACTTGTGTTAGTGTTGAAAAACCACTTTTCGCACTTGTGTTGGTGCAGGAAACCACTTTTGCACTTGTATTAGTGTGGAAAAAACACTTTTTGCACTTGTGGTAGTGTTGAAAAACCACTTTTCGCACTGTGTTAGTGTTGAAAAACCACTTTTCGCACTTGTGTTAGTGTTGAAAAACCACTTTTCGCACTTGTGTTGGTGCAGGAAACCACTTTTACACTTGTATTAGTGTGGAAAAAACACTTTTCGCACTGTGTTAGTGTTGAAAAACCACTTTTCGCACTTGTGTTAGTGTTGAAAAACCACTTTTCGCACTTGTGTTGGTGCAGGAAACCACTTTTGCACTTGTATTAGTGTGGAAAAAACACTTTTTGCACTTGTGATAGTGTGGAAAAACCACTTTTTGCACTTGTGTTAGTGTTGAAAAACCACTTTTCGCACTTGTGTTGGTGCAGGAAACCACTTTTGCACTTGTATTAGTGTGGAAAAACCGCTTTTCGCACTTGTGTTAGTGTTGAAAAACCACTTTTCGCACTTGTGTTAGTGTTGAAAAACCACTTTTCGCACTTGTGTTGGTGCAGGAAACCACTTTTGCTCTTGTATTAGTGTGGAAAAAACACTTTTCGCACTTGTGTTAGTGTTGAAAAACCACTTTTCGCACTTGTGTTGGTGCAGGAAACCACTTTTGCACTTGTATTAGTGTGGAAAAAACACTTTTCGCACTTGTGTTAGTGTTGAAAAACCACTTTTCGCACTTGTGTTAGTGTTGAAAAACCACTTTTCGCACTTGTGTTGGTGCAGGAAACCACTTTTGCACTTGTATTAGTGTGGAAAAAACACTTTTTTGCACTTGTGATAGTGTTGAAAAACCACTTTTCACACTTGTGTTAGTGTTGAAAAACCACTTTTCGCACTTGTGTTAGTGTTGAAAAACCACTTTTCGCACTTGTGTTGGTGCAGGAAACCACTTTTGCACTTGTATTAGTGTGGAAAAAACACTTTTTGCACTTGTGATAGTGTTGAAAAACCACTTTTTGCACTTGTATTAGTGTTGAAAAACCACTTTTCGCACTTGTGTTAGTGTCGAAAAACCACTTTTCGCACTTGTGTTGGTGCAGGAAACCACTTTTGCACTTGTATTAGTGTGGAAAAAACACTTTTTGCACTTGTGATAGTGTTGAAAAACCACTTTTCGCACTTGTGTTAGTGTTGAAAAACCACTTTTCGCACTTGTGTTGGTGCAGGAAACCACTTTTGCACTTGTATTAGTGTGGAAAAAACACTTTTTTGCACTTGTGATAGTGTTGAAAAACCACTTTTCACACTTGTGTTAGTGTTGAAAAACCACTTTTCGCACTTGTGTTAGTGTTGAAAAACCACTTTTCGCACTTGTGTTGGTGCAGGAAACCACTTTTGCACTTGTATTAGTGTGGAAAAAACACTTTTTGCACTTGTGATAGTGTTGAAAAACCACTTTTTGCACTTGTATTAGTGTTGAAAAACCACTTTTCGCACTTGTGTTAGTGTCGAAAAACCACTTTTCGCACTTGTGTTGGTGCAGGAAACAACTTTTGCACTTGTATTAGTGTGGAAAAAACACTTTTTGCACTTGTGATAGTGTTGAAAAACCACTTTTCGCACTGTGTTAGTGTTGAAAAACCACTTTTCGCACTTGTGTTAGTGTTGAAAAACCACTTTTCGCACTTGTGTTGGTGCAGGAAACCACTTTTACACTTGTATTAGTGTGGAAAAAACACTTTTCGCACTTGTGTTAGTGTTGAAAAACCACTTTTCGCACTTGTGTTAGTGTTGAAAAACCACTTTTCGCACTTGTGTTGGTGCAGGAAACCACTTTTGCACTTGTATTAGTGTGGAAAAAACACTTTTTGCACTTGTGATAGTGTTGAAAAACCACTTTTTGCACTTGTGTTAGAGTTGAAAAACCACTTTTCGCACTTGTGTTGGTGCAGGAAACCACTTTTGCACTTGTATTAGTGTGGAAAAACCACTTTTCGCACTTGTGTTAGTGTTGAAAAACCACTTTTCGCACTTGTGTTAGTGTTGAAAAACCACTTTTCGCACTTGTGTTGGTGCAGGAAACCACTTTTGCTCTTGTATTAGTGTGGAAAAAACACTTTTCGCACTTGTGTTAGTGTTGAAAAACCACTTTTCGCACTTGTGTTGGTGCAGGAAACCACTTTTGCACTTGTATTAGTGTGGAAAAAACACTTTTCGCACTTGTGTTAGTGTTGAAAAACCACTTTTCGCACTTGTGTTAGTGTTGAAAAACCACTTTTCGCACTTGTGTTAGTGTTGAAAAACCACTTTTCGCACTTGTGTTAGTGTTGAAAAACCACTTTTCGCACTTGTGTTGGTGCAGGAAACCACTTTTGCACTTGTGTTGGTGCAGGAAACACTTTTGCACTTGTATTAGTGTGGAAAAAAACACTTTTTGCACTTGTGATAGTGTTGAAAAACCACTTTTCGCACTTGTGTTAGTGTTGAAAAACCACTTTCGCACTTGTGTTGGTGCAGGAAACCACTTTTGCACTTGTATTAGTGTGGAAAAAACACTTTTTGCACTTGTGTTAGTGTTGAAAAACCACTTTTCGCACTTGTGTTGGTGCAGGAAACCACTTTGCACTTGTATTAGTGTGGAAAAAACACTTTTTGCACTTGTGATAGTGTTGAAAAACCACTTTTTGCACTTGTGTTAGTGTTGAAAAACCACTTTTCGCACTTGTGTTGGTGCAGGAAACCACTTTTGCACTTGTATTAGTGTGGAAAAACCACTTTTCGCACTTGTGTTAGTGTTGAAAAACCACTTTTCGCACTTGTGGTTAGTGTTGAAAAACCACTTTTCGCACTTGTGTTGGTGCAGGAAACCACTTTTGCTCTTGTATTAGTGTGGAAAAAACACTTTTCGCACTTGTGTTAGTGTTGAAAAACCACTTTTCGCACTTGTGTTGGTGCAGGAAACCACTTTTGCACTTGTATTAGTGTGGAAAAAACACTTTTCGCACTTGTGTTAGTGTTGAAAAACCACTTTTCGCACTTGTGTTAGTGTTGAAAAACCACTTTTCGCACTTGTGTTAGTGTTGAAAACCACTTTTCGCACTTGTGTTAGTGTTGAAAAACCACTTTTCGCACTTGTGTTGGTGCAGGAAACCACTTTTGCACTTGTATTGGTGTGGAAAAACACTTTTTGCACTTGTGATAGTGTTGAAAAACCACTTTTTGCACTTGTGTTAGTGTTGAAAAACCACTTTTCGCACTTGTGTTGGTGCAGGAAACCACTTTTGCACTTGTATTAGTGTGTCAAAAACCACTTTTTGCACTTGTGTTATTGTTGAAAAACCACTTTTCGCACTTGTGTTAGTGTTGAAAAACCACTTTTCGCACTTGTGTTGGTGCAGGAAACCACTTTTGCTCTTGTATTAGTGTGGAAAAAACACTTTTTCGCACTTGTGTTAGTGTTGAAAAACCACTTTTCGCACTTGTGTTGGTGCAGGAAACCACTTTTGCACTTGTATTAGTGTGGAAAAAACACTTTTCGCACTTGTGTTAGTGTTGAAAAACCACTTTTTGCACTTGTGTTAGTGTTGAAAAAACACTTTTCGCACTTGTGTTGGTGCAGGAAACCACTTTTGCACTTGTATTAGTGTGGAAAAAACACTTTTTGCACTTGTGATAGTGTTGAAAAACCACTTTTCGCACTGTGTTAGTGTTGAAAAACCACTTTTCGCACTTGTGTTAGTGTTGAAAAACCACTTTTCGCACTTGTGTTGGTGCAGGAAACCACTTTTACACTTGTATTAGTGTGGAAAAAACACTTTTCGCACTTGTGTTAGTGTTGAAAAACCACTTTTCGCACTTGTGTTAGTGTTGAAAAACCACTTTTCGCACTTGTGTTGGTGCAGGAAACCACTTTTGCACTTGTATTAGTGTGGAAAAACCACTTTTTGCACTTGTGTTAGTGTTGAAAAACCACTTTTCGCACTTGTGTTGGTGCAGGAAACCACTTTTGCACTTGTATTAGTGTGGAAAAACCACTTTTCGCACTTGTGTTGGTGCAGGAAACCACTTTTGCACTTGTATTAGTGTGGAAAAACCACTTTTCGCACTTGTGTTAGTGTTGAAAAACCACTTTTCGTACTTGTGTTAGTGTTGAAAAACCACTTTTTGCACTTGTGTTGGTGCAGGAAACCACTTTTGCACATGTATTAGTGTGGAAAATACACTTTTTGCACTTGTGATAGTGTTGAAAACCACTTTTCGCACTTGTGTTAGTGTTGAAAAACCACTTTTCGCACTTGTGTTAGTGTTGAAAACCACTTTCGCACTTGTGTTGGTGCAGGAAACACTTTTGCACTTGTATTAGTGTGGAAAAAACACTTTTTGCACTTGTGATAGTGTTGAAAAACCACTTTTCGCACTTGTGTTAGTGTTGAAAAACCACTTTTCGCACTTGTGTTGGTGCAGGAAACCACTTTTGCACTTGTATTAGTGTGGAAAAACCACTTTTGCACTTGTATTAGTGTTGAAAAACCACTTTTCGCACTGTGTTAGTGTTGAAAAACCACTTTTCGCACTTGTGTTGGTGCAGGGAACCACTTTTGCACTTGTATTAGTGTGGAAAAAACACTTTTTGCACTTGTGATAGTGTTGAAAAACCACTTTTCGCACTTGTGTTATTTGTTGAAAAACCACTTTTCGCACTTGTGTTAGTGTTGAAAAACCACTTTTCGCACTTGTGTTGGTGCAGGAAACCACTTTTGCTCTTGTATTAGTGTGGAAAAAACACTTTTCGCACTTGTGTTAGTGTTGAAAAACCACTTTTCGCACTTGTGTTGGTGCAGGAAACCACTTTTGCACTTGTATTAGTGTGGAAAAAACACTTTTCGCACTTGTGTTTGTGTTGAAAAACCACTTTTTGCACTTGTGTTAGTGTTGAAAAAACACTTTTCGCACTTGTGTTGGTGCAGGAAACCACTTTTGCACTTGTATTAGTGTGGAAAAAACACTTTTTGCACTTGTGATAGTGTTGAAAAACCACTTTTCGCACTGTGTTAGTGTTGAAAAACCACTTTTCGCACTTGTGTTAGTGTTGAAAACCACTTTTCGCACTTGTGTTGGTGCAGGAAACCACTTTTACACTTGTATTAGTGTGGAAAAAACACTTTCTGCACTTGTGTTAGTGTTGAAAAACCACTTTTCGCACTTGTGTTAGTGTTGAAAAACCACTTTTCGCACTTGTGTTGGTGCAGGAAACCACTTTTGCACTTGTATTAGTGTGGAAAAACCACTTTTTGCACTTGTGTTAGTGTTGAAAAACCACTTTTCGCACTTGTGTTGGTGCAGGAACCACTTTTGCACTTGTATTAGTGTGGAAAAACCACTTTCGCACTTGTGTTGGTGCAGGAAACCACTTTTGCACTTGTATTAGTGTGGAAAAACCACTTTTCGCACTTGTGTTAGTGTTGAAAAACCACTTTTCGCACTTGTGTTAGTGTTGAAAATGAAAAACCACTTTTTGCACTTGTGTTGGTGCAGGAAACCACTTTTGCACATGTATTAGTGTGGAAAATACACTTTTTGCACTTGTGATAGTGTTGAAAAACCACTTTTCGCACTTGTGTTAGTGTTGAAAAACCACTTTTCGCACTTGTGTTAGTGTTGAAAAACCACTTTTCGCACTTGTGTTGGTGCAGGAAACCACTTTTGCACTTGTATTAGTGTGGAAAAAAACACTTTTTGCACTTGTGATAGTGTTGAAAAACCACTTTTCGCACTTGTGTTAGTGTTGAAAAACCACTTTTCGCACTTGTGTTGGTGCAGGAAACCACTTTTGCACTTGTATTAGTGTGGAAAAACACTTTTGCACTTGTATTAGTGTTGAAAAACCACTTTTCGCACTTGTGTTAGTGTTGAAAAACCACTTTTCGCACTTGTGTTGGTGCAGGGAACCACTTTTGCACTTGTATTAGTGTGGAAAAAACACTTTTTGCACTTGTGATAGTGTTGAAAAACCACTTTTCGCACTTGTGTTAGTGTTGAAAAACCACTTTTTGCACTTGTGTTAGTGTTGAAAAACCATTTTCGCACTTGTGTTCGTGCAGGAAATCACTTTTGCACTTGTATTAGTGTTGAAAAAACACTTTTTGCACTTTTGATCATGTTGAAAAACCACCTTTTGCACTTGTGTTAGTGTTGAAAAACCACTTTTCGCACTTGTGTTAGTGTTGAAAAACCACTTTTCGCACTTGTATTAGTGTGGAAAAAACACTTTTCGCACTTGTGTTAGTGTTGAAAAACCACTTTTCGCACTTGTGTTGGTGCAGGAAACCACTTTTGCACTTGTATTAGTGTGGAAAAAACACTTTTCGCACTTGTGTTAGTGTTGAAAAACCACTTTTCGCACTTGTGTTAGTGTTGAAAAACCACTTTTCGCACTTGTGTTGGTGCAGGAAACCACTTTTGCACTTGTATTAGTGTGGAAAAAACACTTTTTGCACTTGTGTTAGTGTTGAAAAACCACTTTTCGCACTTGTGTTAGTGTTGAAAAACCACTTTTCGCACTTGTGTTGGTGCAGGAAACCACTTTTGCACTTGTATTAGTGTGGAAAAAACACTTTTCGCACTTGTGTTATTGTTGAAAAACGACTTTTCGCACTTGTGTTAGTGTTGAAAAACCACTTTTCGCACTTGTGTTAGTGTTGAAAAACCACTTTTCGCACTTGTGTTGGTGCAGGAAACCACTTTTTGCACTTGTATTGGTGTGGAAAAAACACTTTTTGCACTTGTGATAGTGTTGAAAAACCACTTTTTGCACTTGTGTTAGTGTTGAAAAACCACTTTTCGCACTTGTGTTGGTGCAGGAAACCACTTTTGCACTTGTATTAGTGTGGAAAAAACCACTTTTCGCACTTGTGTTATTGTTGAAAAACCACTTTTCGCACTTGTGTTAGTGTTGAAAAACCACTTTTCGCACTTGTGTTGGTGCAGGAAACCACTTTTGCTCTTGCATTAGTGTGGAAAAAACACTTTTCGCAGTTGTGTTAGTGTTGAAAAACCACTTTTCGCACTTGTGTTGGTGCAGGAAACCACTTTTGCACTTGTATTAGTGTTGAAAAACTACTTTTCGCACTTGTGTTGGTGCAGGAAACCACTTTTGCACTTGTATTAGTGTGGAAAAAACACTTTTCGCACTTGTGTTAGTGTTGAAAAACCACTTTTCGCACTTGTGTTGGTGCAGGAAACCACTTTTGCTCTTGCATTAGTGTGGAAAAAACACTTTTCGCACTTGTGTTAGTGTGGAAAAAACACTTTTCGCACTTGTGTTAGTGTTGAAAAACCACTTTTTGCACTTGTGTTAGTGTTGAAAAACCACTTTTCGCACTTGTGTTGGTGCTGGAAACCACTTTTGCACTTGTATTAGTGTGGAAAAAACACTTTTTGCACTTGTGGTAGTGTTGAAAAACCACTTTTCGCACTGTGTTAGTGTTGAAAAACCACTTTTCGCACTTGTGTTAGTGTTGAAAAACCACTTTTCGCACTTGTGTTGGTGCAGGAAACCACTTTTACACTTGTATTAGTGTGGAAAAAACACTTTTCGCACTTGTGTTAGTGTTGAAAAACCACTTTTCGCACTTGTGTTAGTGTTGAAAAACCACTTTTCGCACTTGTGTTGGTGCAGGAAACCACTTTTGCACTTGTATTAGTGTGGAAAAACCACTTTTTGCACTTGTGATAGTGTGGAAAAACCACTTTTTGCACTTGTGTTAGTGTTGAAAAACCACTTTTCGCACTTGTGTTGGTGCAGGAAACCACTTTTGCACTTGTATTAGTGTGGAAAAACCGCTTTTCGCACTTGTGTTAGTGTTGAAAAACCACTTTTCGCACTTGTGTTAGTGTTGAAAAACCACTTTTCGCACTTGTGTTGGTGCAGGAAACCACTTTTGCTCTTGTATTAGTGTGGAAAAAACACTTTTCGCACTTGTGTTAGTGTTGAAAAACCACTTTTCGCACTTGTGTTGGTGCAGGAAACCACTTTTGCACTTGTATTAGTGTGGAAAAAACACTTTTCGCACTTGTGTTAGTGTTGAAAAACCACTTTTCGCACTTGTGTTAGTGTTGAAAAACCACTTTTCGCACTTGTGTTGGTGCAGGAAACCACTTTTGCACTTGTATTAGTGTGGAAACTTTTTTGCACTTGTGATAGTGTTGAAAAACCACTTTTCACACTTGTGTTAGTGTTGAAAAACCACTTTTCGCACTTGTGTTAGTGTTGAAAAACCACTTTTCGCACTTGTGTTGGTGCAGGAAACCACTTTTGCACTTGTATTAGTGTGGAAAAAACACTTTTTGCACTTGTGATAGTGTTGAAAAACCACTTTTTGCACTTGTATTAGTGTTGAAAAACCACTTTTCGCACTTGTGTTAGTGTCGAAAAACCACTTTTCGCACTTGTGTTGGTGCAGGAAACCACTTTTGCACTTGTATTAGTGTGGAAAATACAATTTTTGCACTTGTGATAGTGTTGAAAAACCACTTTTCGCACTTGTGTTAGTGTTGAAAAACCACTTTTCGCACTTGTGTTAGTGTTGAAAAACCACTTTTCGCACTTGTGTTGGTGCAGGAAACCACTTTTTGCACTTGTATTGGTGTGGAAAAAACACTTTTTGCACTTGTGATAGTGTTGAAAAACCACTTTTTGCACTTGTGTTAGTGTTGAAAAACCACTTTTCGCACTTGTGTTGGTGCAGGAAACCACTTTTGCACTTGTATTAGTGTGGAAAAACCACTTTTCGCACTTGTGTTATTGTTGAAAAACCACTTTTCGCACTTGTGTTAGTGTTGAAAAACCACTTTTCGCACTTGTGTTGGTGCAGGAAACCACTTTTGCTCTTGCATTAGTGTGGAAAAAACACTTTTCGCACTTGTGTTAGTGTTGAAAAACCACTTTTCGCACTTGTGTTGGTGCAGGAAACCACTTTTGCACTTGTATTAGTGTTGAAAAACTACTTTTCGCACTTGTGTTGGTGCAGGAAACCACTTTTGCACTTGTATTAGTGTGGAAAAAACACTTTTCGCACTTGTGTTGGTGCAGGAAACCACTTTTGCACTTGTATTAGTGTGGAAAAACCACTTTTCGCACTTGTGTTAGTGTTGAAAAACCACTTTTCGCACTTGTGTTGGTGCAGGAAACCACTTTTGCACTTGTATTAGTGTGGAAAAACCACTTTTCGCACTTGTGTTGGTGCAGGAAACCACTTTTGCACTTGTATTAGTGTGGAAAAACCACTTTTTGCACTTGTGTTAGTGTTGAAAAACCACTTTTCGCACTTGTGTTAGTGTTGAAAAACCACTTTTTGCACTTGTGTTGGTGCAGGAAACCACTTTTGCACGTGTATTAGTGTGGAAAATACACTTTTTGCACTTATGTTAGTGTTGAAAGACCACTTTTCGCACTTGTGTTGGTGCAGGAAACCACTTTTCACTTGTATTAGTGTGGACAAACCACTTTTCGCACTTGTGTTAGTGTTGAAAAACCACTTTTGGCACTTGTGTTAGTGTTGAAAAACCACTTTTCGCACTTGTGTTGGTGCAGGAAACCACTTTTGCTCTTGTATTAGTGTGGAAAAAACACTTTTCGCACTTGTGTTAGTGTTGAAAAACCACTTTTCGCACTTGTGTTGGTGCAGGAAACCACTTTTGCACTTGTATTAGTGTGGAAAAACCACTTTTCGCACTTGTGTTAGTGTTGAAAAACCACTTTTCGCACTTGTGTTAGTGTTGAAAAACCACTTTTCGCACTTGTGTTGGTGCAGGAAACCACTTTTGCTCTTGTATTAGTGTGGAAAAAACACTTTTCGCACTTGTGTTAGTGTTGAAAAACCACTTTTCGCACTTGTGTTGGTGCAGGAAACCACTTTTGCACTTGTATTAGTGTGGAAAAAACACTTTTCGCACTTGTGTTAGTGTTGAAAAACCACTTTTCGCACTTGTGTTAGTGTTGAAAAACCACTTTTCGCACTTGTGTTAGTGTTGAAAAACCACTTTTCGCACTTGTGTTGGTGCAGGAAACCACTTTTGCACTTGTATTAGTGTGGAAAAAACACTTTTCGCACTTGTGTTAGTGTTGAAAAACCACTTTTCGCACTTGTGTTGGTGCAGGAAACCACTTTTGCTCTTGCATTAGTGTGGAAAAAACACTTTTCGCACTTGTGTTAGTGTGGAAAAAACACTTTTCGCACTTGTGTTAGTGTTGAAAAACCACTTTTTGCACTTGTGTTAGTGTTGAAAAACCACTTTTCGCACTTGTGTTGGTGCAGGAAACAACTTTTGCACTTGTATTAGTGTGGAAAAAACACTTTTTGCACTTGTGATAGTGTTGAAAAACCACTTTTCGCACTGTGTTAGTGTTGAAAAACCACTTTTCGCACTTGTGTTAGTGTTGAAAAACCACTTTTCGCACTTGTGTTGGTGCAGGAAACCACTTTTACACTTGTATTAGTGTGGAAAAAACACTTTTCGCACTTGTGTTAGTGTTGAAAAACCACTTTTCGCACTTGTGTTAGTGTTGAAAAACCACTTTTCGCACTTGTGTTGGTGCAGGAAACCACTTTTGCTCTTGTATTAGTGTGGAAAAAACACTTTTCGCCCTTGTGTTAGTGTTGAAAAACCACTTTTCGCACTTGTGTTGGTGCAGGAAACCACTTTTGCACTTGTATTAGTGTGGAAAAAACACTTTTCGCACTTGTGTTAGTGTTGAAAAACCACTTTTCGCACTTGTGTTAGTGTTGAAAAACCACTTTTCGCACTTGTGTTAGTGTTGAAAAACCACTTTTCGCACTTGTGTTAGTGTTGAAAAACCACTTTTCGCACTTGTGTTGGTGCAGGAAACCACTTTTGCACTTGTATTGGTGTGGAAAAAACACTTTTTGCACTTGTGATAGTGTTGAAAAACCACTTTTTGCACTTGTGTTAGTGTTGAAAAACCACTTTTCGCACTTGTGTTGGTGCAGGAAACCACTTTTGCACTTGTATTAGTGTGTCAAAAACCACTTTTTGCACTTGTGTTATTGTTGAAAAACCACTTTTCGCACTTGTGTTAGTGTTGAAAAACCACTTTTCGCACTTGTGTTGGTGCAGGAAACCACTTTTGCTCTTGTATTAGTGTGGAAAAAACACTTTTCGCACTTGTGTTAGTGTTGAAAAACCACTTTTCGCACTTGTGTTGGTGCAGGAAACCACTTTTGCACTTGTATTAGTGTGGAAAAAACACTTTTCGCACTTGTGTTAGTGTTGAAAAACCACTTTTTGCACTTGTGTTAGTGTTGAAAAAACACTTTTCGCACTTGTGTTGGTGCAGGAAACCACTTTTGCACTTGTATTAGTGTGGAAAAAACACTTTTTGCACTTGTGATAGTGTTGAAAAACCACTTTTCGCACTGTGTTAGTGTTGAAAAACCACTTTTCGCACTTGTGTTAGTGTTGAAAAACCACTTTTCGCACTTGTGTTGGTGCAGGAAACCACTTTTACACTTGTATTAGTGTGGAAAAAACACTTTTCGCACTTGTGTTAGTGTTGAAAAACCACTTTTCGCACTTGTGTTAGTGTTGAAAAACCACTTTTCGCACTTGTGTTGGTGCAGGAAACCACTTTTGCACTTGTATTAGTGTGGAAAAACCACTTTTTGCACTTGTGTTAGTGTTGAAAAACCACTTTTCGCACTTGTGTTGGTGCAGGAAACCACTTTTGCACTTGTATTAGTGTGGAAAAACCACTTTTCGCACTTGTGTTGGTGCAGGAAACCACTTTTGCACTTGTATTAGTGTGGAAAAACCACTTTTCGCACTTGTGTTAGTGTTGAAAAACCACTTTTCGCACTTGTGTTAGTGTTGAAAAACCACTTTTTGCACTTGTGTTGGTGCAGGAAACCACTTTTGCACATGTATTAGTGTGGAAAATACACTTTTTGCACTTGTGATAGTGTTGAAAAACCACTTTTCGCACTTGTGTTAGTGTTGAAAAACCACTTTTCGCACTTGTGTTAGTGTTGAAAAACCACTTTTCGCACTTGTGTTGGTGCAGGAAACCACTTTTGCACTTGTATTAGTGTGGAAAAAACACTTTTTGCACTTGTGATAGTGTTGAAAAACCACTTTTCGCACTTGTGTTAGTGTTGAAAAACCACTTTTCGCACTTGTGTTGGTGCAGGAAACCACTTTTGCACTTGTATTAGTGTGGAAAAACCACTTTTGCACTTGTATTAGTGTTGAAAAACCACTTTTCGCACTTGTGTTAGTGTTGAAAAACCACTTTTCGCACTTGTGTTGGTGCAGGGAACCACTTTTGCACTTGTATTAGTGTGGAAAAAACACTTTTTGCACTTGTGATAGTGTTGAAAAACCACTTTTCGCACTTGTGTTAGTGTTGAAAAACCACTTTTTGCACTTGTGTTAGTGTTGAAAAACCATTTTCGCACTTGTGTTGGTGCAGGAAATCACTTTTGCACTTGTATTAGTGTTGAAAAAACACTTTTTGCACTTTTGATCGTGTTGAAAAACCACCTTTTGCACTTGTGTTAGTGTTGAAAAACCACTTTTCGCACTTGTGTTGGTGCAGGAAACCACTTTTTGCACTTGTATTGGTGTGGAAAAAACACTTTTTGCACTTGTGATAGTGTTGAAAAACCACTTTTTGCACTTGTGTTAGTGTTGAAAAACCACTTTTCGCACTTGTGTTGGTGCAGGAAACCACTTTTGCACTTGTATTAGTGTGGAAAAAACCACTTTTCGCACTTGTGTTATTGTTGAAAAACCACTTTTCGCACTTGTGTTAGTGTTGAAAAACCACTTTTCGCACTTGTGTTGGTGCAGGAAACCACTTTTGCTCTTGCATTAGTGTGGAAAAAACACTTTTCGCAGTTGTGTTAGTGTTGAAAAACCACTTTTCGCACTTGTGTTGGTGCAGGAAACCACTTTTGCACTTGTATTAGTGTTGAAAAACTACTTTTCGCACTTGTGTTGGTGCAGGAAACCACTTTTGCACTTGTATTAGTGTGGAAAAAACACTTTTCGCACTTGTGTTAGTGTTGAAAAACCACTTTTCGCACTTGTGTTGGTGCAGGAAACCACTTTTGCTCTTGCATTAGTGTGGAAAAAACACTTTTCGCACTTGTGTTAGTGTGGAAAAAACACTTTTCGCACTTGTGTTAGTGTTGAAAAACCACTTTTTGCACTTGTGTTAGTGTTGAAAAACCACTTTTCGCACTTGTGTTGGTTCAGGAAACCACTTTTGCACTTGTATTAGTGTGGAAAAAACACTTTTTGCACTTGTGATAGTGTTGAAAAACCACTTTTCGCACTGTGTTAGTGTTGAAAAACCACTTTTCGCACTTGTGTTAGTGTTGAAAAACCACTTTTCGCACTTGTGTTGGTGCAGGAAACCACTTTTACACTTGTATTAGTGTGGAAAAAACACTTTTCGCACTTGTGTTAGTGTTGAAAAACCACTTTTCGCACTTGTGTTAGTGTTGAAAAACCACTTTTCGCACTTGTGTTGGTGCAGGAAACCACTTTTGCACTTGTATTAGTGTGGAAAAAACACTTTTTGCACTTGTGATAGTGTGGAAAAACCACTTTTTGCACTTGTGTTAGTGTTGAAAAACCACTTTTCGCACTTGTGTTGGTGCAGGAAACCACTTTTGCACTTGTATTAGTGTGGAAAAACCGCTTTTCGCACTTGTGTTAGTGTTGAAAAACCACTTTTCGCACTTGTGTTAGTGTTGAAAAACCACTTTTCGCACTTGTGTTGGTGCAGGAAACCACTTTTGCTCTTGTATTAGTGTGGAAAAAACACTTTTCGCACTTGTGTTATTGTTGAAAAACCACTTTTCGCACTTGTGTTGGTGCAGGAAACCACTTTTGCACTTGTATTAGTGTGGAAAAAACACTTTTCCCACTTGTGTTAGTGTTGAAAAACCACTTTTCGCACTTGTGTTAGTGTTGAAAAACCACTTTTCGCACTTGTGTTAGTGTTGAAAAACCACTTTTCGCACTTGTGTTAGTGTTGAAAAACCACTTTTCGCACTTGAGTTGGTGCAGGAAACCACTTTTGCACTTGTATTGGTGTGGAAAAAACACTTTTTGCACTTGTGTTAGTGTTGAAAAACCACTTTTCGCACTTGTGTTGGTGCAGGAAACCACTTTTGCACTTGTATTAGTGTGGAAAAAACACTTTTTGCACTTGTGATAGTGTTGAAAAACCACTTTTCGCACTGTGTTAGTGTTGAAAAACCACTTTTCGCACTTGTGTTAGTGTTGAAAAACCACTTTTCGCACTTGTGTTGGTGCAGGAAACCACTTTTGCACTTGTATTAGTGTGGAAAAAACACTTTTCGCACTTGTGTTATTGTTGAAAAACGACTTTTCGCACTTGTGTTAGTGTTGAAAAACCACTTTTCGCACTTGTGTTAGTGTTGAAAAACCACTTTTCGCACTTGTGTTGGTGCAGGAAACCACTTTTTGCACTTGTATTGGTGTGGAAAAAACACTTTTTGCACTTGTGATAGTGTTGAAAAACCACTTTTTGCACTTGTGTTAGTGTTGAAAAACCACTTTTCGCACTTGTGTTGGTGCAGGAAACCACTTTTGCACTTGTATTAGTGTGGAAAAACCACTTTTCGCACTTGTGTTATTGTTGAAAAACCACTTTTCGCACTTGTGTTAGTGTTGAAAAACCACTTTTCGCACTTGTGTTGGTGCAGGAAACCACTTTTGCTCTTGCATTAGTGTGGAAAAAACACTTTTCGCACTTGTGTTAGTGTTGAAAAACCACTTTTCGCACTTGTGTTGGTGCAGGAAACCACTTTTGCACTTGTATTAGTGTTGAAAAACTACTTTTCGCACTTGTGTTGGTGCAGGAAACCACTTTTGCACTTGTATTAGTGTGGAAAAAACACTTTTCGCACTTGTGTTGGTGCAGGAAACCTCTTTTGCACTTGTATTAGTGTGGAAAAACCACTTTTCGCACTTGTGTTAGTGTTGAAAAACCACTTTTCGCACTTGTGTTGGTGCAGGAAACCACTTTTGCACTTGTATTAGTGTGGAAAAACCACTTTTCGCACTTGTGTTGGTGCAGGAAACCACTTTTGCACTTGTATTAGTGTGGAAAAACCACTTTTTGCACTTGTGTTAGTGTTGAAAAACCACTTTTCGCACTTGTGTTAGTGTTGAAAAACCACTTTTTGCACTTGTGTTGGTGCAGGAAACCACTTTTGCACGTGTATTAGTGTGGAAAATACACTTTTTGCACTTGTGATAGTGTTGAAAAACCACTTTTCGCACTTATGTTAGTGTTGAAAGACCACTTTTCGCACTTGTGTTGGTGCAGGAAACCACTTTTCACTTGTATTAGTGTGGACAAACCACTTTTCGCACTTGTGTTAGTGTTGAAAAACCACTTTTGGCACTTGTGTTAGTGTTGAAAAACCACTTTTCGCACTTGTGTTGGTGCAGGAAACCACTTTTGCTCTTGTATTAGTGTGGAAAAAACACTTTTCGCACTTGTGTTAGTGTTGAAAAACCACATTTCGCACTTGTGTTGGTGCAGGAAACCACTTTTGCACTTGTATTAGTGTGGAAAAACCACTTTTCGCACTTGTGTTAGTGTTGAAAAACCACTTTTTGCACTTGTGTTAGTGTTGAAAAACCACTTTTCGCACTTGTGTTGGTGCAGGAAACCACTTTTGCTCTTGTATTAGTGTGGAAAAAACACTTTTCGCACTTGTGTTAGTGTTGAAAAACCACTTTTCGCACTTGTGTTGGTGCAGGAAACCACTTTTGCACTTGTATTAGTGTGGAAAAAACACTTTTCGCACTTGTGTTAGTGTTGAAAAACCACTTTTCGCACTTGTGTTAGTGTTGAAAAACCACTTTTCGCACTTGTGTTAGTGTTGAAAAACCACTTTTCGCACTTGTGTTGGTGCAGGAAACCACTTTTGCACTTGTATTAGTGTGGAAAAAACACTTTTCGCACTTGTGTTAGTGTTGAAAAACCACTTTTCGCACTTGTGTTGGTGCAGGAAACCACTTTTGCTCTTGCATTAGTGTGGAAAAAACACTTTTCGCACTTGTGTTAGTGTGGAAAAAACACTTTTCGCACTTGTGTTAGTGTTGAAAAACCACTTTTTGCACTTGTGTTAGTGTTGAAAAACCACTTTTCGCACTTGTGTTGGTGCAGGAAACAACTTTTGCACTTGTATTAGTGTGGAAAAAACACTTTTTGCACTTGTGGTAGTGTTGAAAAACCACTTTTCGCACTGTGTTAGTGTTGAAAAACCACTTTTCGCACTTGTGTTAGTGTTGAAAAACCACTTTTCGCACTTGTGTTGGTGCAGGAAACCACTTTTACACTTGTATTAGTGTGGAAAAAACACTTTTCGCACTTGTGTTAGTGTTGAAAAACCACTTTTCGCACTTGTGTTAGTGTTGAAAAACCACTTTTCGCACTTGTGTTGGTGCAGGAAACCACTTTTGCTCTTGTATTAGTGTGGAAAAAACACTTTTCGCACTTGTGTTAGTGTTGAAAAACCACTTTTCGCACTTGTGTTGGTGCAGGAAACCACTTTTGCACTTGTATTAGTGTGGAAAAAACACTTTTCGCACTTGTGTTAGTGTTGAAAAACCACTTTTCGCACTTGTGTTAGTGTTGAAAAACCACTTTTCGCACTTGTGTTAGTGTTGAAAAACCACTTTTCGCACTTGTGTTAGTGTTGAAAAACCACTTTTCGCACTTGTGTTGGTGCAGGAAACCACTTTTGCACTTGTATTGGTGTGGAAAAAACACTTTTTGCACTTGTGATAGTGTTGAAAAACCACTTTTTGCACTTGTGTTAGTGTTGAAAAACCACTTTTCGCACTTGTGTTTGTGCAGGAAACCACTTTTGCACTTGTGTTAGTGTTGAAAAACCACTTTTCGCACTTGTGTTGGTGCAGGAAACCACTTTTGCTCTTGTATTAGTGTGGAAAAAACACTTTTCGCACTTGTGTTAGTGTTGAAAAACCACTTTTCGCACTTGTGTTGGTGCAGGAAACCACTTTTGCACTTGTATTAGTGTGGAAAAAACACTTTTCGCACTTGTGTTAGTGTTGAAAAACCACTTTTTGCACTTGAGTTAGTGTTGAAAAAACACTTTTCGCACTTGTGTTGGTGCAGGAAACCACTTTTGCACTTGTATTAGTGTGGAAAAAACACTTTTTGCACTTGTGATAGTGTTGAAAAACCACTTTTCGCACTGTGTTAGTGTTGAAAAACCACTTTTCGCACTTGTGTTAGTGTTGAAAAACCACTTTTCGCACTTGTGTTGGTGCAGGAAACCACTTTTACACTTGTATTAGTGTGGAAAAAACACTTTTCGCACTTGTGGTAGTGTTGAAAAACCACTTTTCGCACTTGTGTTAGTGTTGAAAAACCACTTTTCGCACTTGTGTTGGTGCAGGAAACCACTTTTGCACTTGTATTAGTGTGGAAAAACCACTTTTTGCACTTGTGTTAGTGTTGAAAAACCACTTTTCGCACTTGTGTTGGTGCAGGAAACCACTTTTGCACTTGTATTAGTGTGGAAAAACCACTTTTCGCACTTGTGTTGGTGCAGGAAACCACTTTTGCACTTGTATTAGTGTGGAAAAACCACTTTTCGCACTTGTGTTAGTGTTGAAAAACCACTTTTCGCACTTGTGTTAGTGTTGAAAAACCACTTTTTGCACTTGTGTTGGTGCAGGAAACCACTTTTGCACATGTATTAGTGTGGAAAATACACTTTTTGCACTTGTGATAGTGTTGAAAAACCACTTTTCGCACTTGTGTTAGTGTTGAAAAACCACTTTTCACACTTGTGTTAGTGTTGAAAAACCACTTTTCGCACTTGTGTTGGTGCAGGAAACCACTTTTGCACTTGTATTAGTGTGGAAAAAACACTTTTTGCACTTGTGATAGTGTTGAAAAACCACTTTTCGCACTTGTGTTAGTGTTGAAAAACCACTTTTCGCACTTGTGTTGGTGCAGGAAACCACTTTTGCACTTGTATTAGTGTGGAAAAACCACTTTTGCACTTGTATTAGTGTTGAAAAACCACTTTTCGCACTTGTGTTAGTGTTGAAAAACCACTTTTCGCACTTGTGTTGGTGCAGGGAACCACTTTTGCACTTGTATTAGTGTGGAAAAAACACTTTTTGCACTTGTGATAGTGTTGAAAAACCACTTTTCGCACTTGTGTTAGTGTTGAAAAACCACTTTTTGCACTTGTGTTAGTGTTGAAAAACCATTTTCGCACTTGTGTTGGTGCAGGAAATCACTTTTGCACTTGTATTAGTGTTGAAAAAACACTTTTTGCACTTTTGATCGTGTTGAAAAACCACCTTTTGCACTTGTGTTAGTGTTGAAAAACCACTTTTCGCACTTGTGTTAGTGTTGAAAAACCACTTTTCGCACTTGTATTAGTGTGGAAAAAACACTTTTCGCACTTGTGTTAGTGTTGAAAAACCACTTTTCGCACTTGTGTTGGTGCAGGAAACCACTTTTGCACTTGTATTAGTGTGGAAAAAACACTTTTCGCACTTGTGTTAGTGTTGAAAAACCACTTTTCGCACTTGTGTTAGTGTTGAAAAACCACTTTTCGCACTTGTGTTGGTGCAGGAAACCACTTTTGCACTTGTATTAGTGTGGAAAAAACACTTTTTGCACTTGTGTTAGTGTTGAAAAACCACTTTTCGCACTTGTGTTAGTGTTGAAAAACCACTTTTCGCACTTGTGTTGGTGCAGGAAACCACTTTTGCACTTGTATTAGTGTGGAAAAAACACTTTTCGCACTTGTGTTATTGTTGAAAAACGACTTTTCGCACTTGTGTTAGTGTTGAAAAACCACTTTTCGCACTTGTGTTAGTGTTGAAAAACCACTTTTCGCACTTGTGTTGGTGCAGGAAACCACTTTTTGCACTTGTATTGGTGTGGAAAAAACACTTTTTGCACTTGTGATAGTGTTGAAAAACCACTTTTTGCACTTGTGTTAGTGTTGAAAAACCACTTTTCGCACTTGTGTTGGTGCAGGAAACCACTTTTGCACTTGTATTAGTGTGGTAAAAACCACTTTTCGCACTTGTGTTATTGTTGAAAAACCACTTTTCGCACTTGTGTTAGTGTTGAAAAACCACTTTTCGCACTTGTGTTGGTGCAGGAAACCACTTTTGCTCTTGCATTAGTGTGGAAAAAACACTTTTCGCAGTTGTGTTAGTGTTGAAAAACCACTTTTCGCACTTGTGTTGGTGCAGGAAACCACTTTTGCACTTGTATTAGTGTTGAAAAACTACTTTTCGCACTTGTGTTGGTGCAGGAAACCACTTTTGCACTTGTATTAGTGTGGAAAAAACACTTTTCGCACTTGTGTTGGTGCAGGAAACCACTTTTGCTCTTGCATTAGTGTGGAAAAAACACTTTTCGCACTTGTGTTAGTGTGGAAAAAACACTTTTCGCACTTGTGTTAGTGTTGAAAAACCACTTTTTGCACTTGTGTTAGTGTTGAAAAACCACTTTTCGCACTTGTGTTGGTGCAGGAAACCACTTTTGCACTTGTATTAGTGTGGAAAAAACACTTTTTGCACTTGTGATAGTGTTGAAAAACCACTTTTCGCACTGTGTTAGTGTTGAAAAACCACTTTTCGCACTTGTGTTAGTGTTGAAAAACCACTTTTCGCACTTGTGTTGGTGCAGGAAACCACTTTTACACTTGTATTAGTGTGGAAAAAACACTTTTCGCACTTGTGTTAGTGTTGAAAAACCACTTTTCGCACTTGTGTTAGTGTTGAAAAACCACTTTTCGCACTTGTGTTGGTGCAGGAAACCACTTTTGCACTTGTATTAGTGTGGAAAAAACACTTTTTGCACTTGTGATAGTGTGGAAAAACCACTTTTTGCACTTGTGTTAGTGTTGAAAAACCACTTTTCGCACTTGTGTTGGTGCAGGAAACCACTTTTTGCACTTGTATTAGTGTGGAAAAACCGCTTTTCGCACTTGTGTTAGTGTTGAAAAACCACTTTTCGCACTTGTGTTAGTGTTGAAAAACCACTTTTCGCACTTGTGTTGGTGCAGGAAACCACTTTTGCTCTTGTATTAGTGTGGAAAAAACACTTTTCGCACTTGTGTTAGTGTTGAAAAACCACTTTTCGCACTTGTGTTGGTGCAGGAAACCACTTTTGCACTTGTATTAGTGTGGAAAAAACACTTTTCGCACTTGTGTTAGTGTTGAAAAACCACTTTTCGCACTTGTGTTAGTGTTGAAAAACCACTTTTCGCACTTGTGTTAGTGTTGAAAAACCACTTTTCGCACTTGTGTTTGTGTTGAAAAACCACTTTTCGCACTTGTGTTGGTGCAGGAAACCACTTTTGCACTTGTATTGGTGTGGAAAAAACACTTTTTGCACTTGTGTTAGTGTTGAAAAACCACTTTTCGCACTTGTGTTGGTGCAGGAAACCACTTTTGCACTTGTATTAGTGTGGAAAAAACACTTTTTGCACTTGTGATAGTGTTGAAAAACCACTTTTCGCACTGTGTTAGTGTTGAAAAACCACTTTTCGCACTTGTGTTAGTGTTGAAAAACCACTTTTCGCACTTGTGTTGGTGCAGGAAACCACTTTTGCACTTGTATTAGTGTGGAAAAAACACTTTTCGCACTTGTGTTATTGTTGAAAAACGACTTTTCGCACTTGTGTTAGTGTTGAAAAACCACTTTTCGCACTTGTGTTAGTGTTGAAAAACCACTTTTCGCACTTGTGTTGGTGCAGGAAACCACTTTTTGCACTTGTATTGGTGTGGAAAAAACACTTTTTGCACTTGTGATAGTGTTGAAAAACCACTTTTTGCACTTGTGTTAGTGTTGAAAAACCACTTTTCGCACTTGTGTTGGTGCAGGAAACCACTTTTGCACTTGTATTAGTGTGGAAAAACCACTTTTGCTCTTGCATTAGTGTGGAAAAAACACTTTTCGCACTTGTGTTAGTGTTGAAAAACCACTTTTCGCACTTGTGTTGGTGCAGGAAACCACTTTTGCACTTGTATTAGTGTTGAAAAACCACTTTTTGCACTTGTGTTGGTGCAGGAAACCACTTTTGCACGTGTATTAGTGTGGAAAATACACTTTTTGCACTTGTGATAGTGTTGAAAAACCACTTTTCGCACTTATGTTAGTGTTGAAAGACCACTTTTCGCACTTGTGTTGGTGCAGGAAACCACTTTTCACTTGTATTAGTGTGGACAAACCACTTTTCGCACTTGTGTTAGTGTTGAAAAACCACTTTTGGCACTTGTGTTAGTGTTGAAAAACCACTTTTCGCACTTGTGTTGGTGCAGGAAACCACTTTTGCTCTTGTATTAGTGTGGAAAAAACACTTTTCGCACTTGTGTTAGTGTTGAAAAACCACTTTTCGCACTTGTGTTGGTGCAGGAAACCACTTTTGAACTTGTATTAGTGTGGAAAAACCACTTTTCGCACTTGTGTTAGTGTTGAAAAACCACTTTTCGCACTTGTGTTAGTGTTGAAAAACCACTTTTCGCACTTGTGTTGGTGCAGGAAACCACTTTTGCTCTTGTATTAGTGTGGAAAAACCACTTTTCGCACTTGTGTTAGTGTTGAAAAACCACTTTTCGCACTTGTGTTGGTGCAGGAAACCACTTTTGCACTTGTATTAGTGTGGAAAAAACACTTTTCGCACTTGTGTTAGTGTTGAAAAACCACTTTTCGCACTTGTGTTGGTGCAGGAAACCACTTTTGCTCTTGCATTAGTGTGGAAAAAACACTTTTCGCACTTGTGTTAGTGTGGAAAAAACACTTTTCGCACTTGTGTTAGTGTTGAAAAACCACTTTTTGCACTTGTGTTAGTGTTGAAAAACCACTTTTCGCACTTGTGTTGGTGCAGGAAACAACTTTTGCACTTGTATTAGTGTGGAAAAAACACTTTTTGCACTTGTGATAGTGTTGAAAAACCACTTTTCGCACTGTGTTAGTGTTGAAAAACCACTTTTCGCACTTGTGTTAGTGTTGAAAAACCACTTTTCGCACTTGTGTTGGTGCAGGAAACCACTTTTACACTTGTATTAGTGTGGAAAAAACACTTTTCGCACTTGTGTTAGTGTTGAAAAACCACTTTTCGCACTTGTGTTAGTGTTGAAAAACCACTTTTCGCACTTGTGTTGGTGCAGGAAACCACTTTTGCACTTGTATTAGTGTGGAAAAAACACTTTTTGCACTTGTGATAGTGTTGAAAAACCACTTTTTGCACTTGTGTTAGTGTTGAAAAACCACTTTTCGCACTTGTGTTGGTGCAGGAAACCACTTTTGCACTTGTATTAGTGTGGAAAAACCACTTTTCGCACTTGTGTTAGTGTTGAAAAACCACTTTTCGCACTTGTGTTAGTGTTGAAAAACCACTTTTCGCACTTGTGTTGGTGCAGGAAACCACTTTTGCTCTTGTATTAGTGTGGAAAAAACACTTTTCGCACTTGTGTTAGTGTTGAAAAACCACTTTTCGCACTTGTGTTGGTGCAGGAAACCACTTTTGCACTTGTATTAGTGTGGAAAAAACACTTTTCACACTTGTGTTAGTGTTGAAAAACCACTTTTCGCACTTGTGTTAGTGTTGAAAAACCACTTTTCGCACTTGTGTTAGTGTTGAAAAACCACTTTTCGCACTTGTGTTAGTGTTGAAAAACCACTTTTCGCACTTGTGTTGGTGCAGGAAACCACTTTTGCACTTGTGTTGGGGCAGGAAACCACTTTTGCACTTGTATTAGTGTGGAAAAAACACTTTTTGCACTTGTGATAGTGTTGAAAAACCACTTTTCGCACTTGTGTTAGTGTTGAAAAACCACTTTTCGCACTTGTGTTGGTGCAGGAAACCACTTTTGCACTTGTATTAGTGTGGAAAAACCACTTTTCGCACTTGTGTTAGTGTTGAAAAACCACTTTTCGCACTTGTGTTAGTGTTGAAAAACCACTTTTCGCACTTGTGTTGGTGCAGGAAACCACTTTTGCTCTTGTATTAGTGTGGAAAAAACACTTTTCGCACTTGTGTTAGTGTTGAAAAACCACTTTTCGCACTTGTGTTGGTGCAGGAAACCACTTTTGCACTTGTATTAGTGTGGAAAAAACACTTTTTGCACTTGTGATAGTGTTGAAAAACCACTTTTTGCACTTGTGTTAGTGTTGAAAAACCACTTTTCGCACTTGTGTTGGTGCAGGAAACCACTTTTGCACTTGTATTAGTGTGGAAAAACCACTTTTCGCACTTGTGTTAGTGTTGAAAAACCACTTTTCGCACTTGTGTTAGTGTTGAAAAACCACTTTTCGCACTTGTGTTGGTGCAGGAAACCACTTTTGCTCTTGTATTAGTGTGGAAAAAACACTTTTCGCACTTGTGTTAGTGTTGAAAAACCACTTTTCGCACTTGTGTTGGTGCAGGAAACCACTTTTGCACTTGTAATTAGTGTGGAAAAAACACTTTTCGCACTTGTGTTAGTGTTGAAAAACCACTTTTCGCACTTGTGTTAGTGTTGAAAAACCACTTTTCGCACTTGTGTTAGTGTTGAAAAACCACTTTTCGCACTTGTGTTAGTGTTGAAAAACCACTTTTCGCACTTGTGTTGGTGCAGGAAACCACTTTTGCACTTGTATTGGTGTGGAAAAAACACTTTTTGCACTTGTGATAGTGTTGAAAAACCACTTTTTGCACTTGTGTTAGTGTTGAAAAACCACTTTTCGCACTTGTGTTGGTGCAGGAAACCACTTTTGCACTTGTATTAGTGTGTCAAAAACCACTTTTTGCACTTGTGTTATTGTTGAAAAACCACTTTTCGCACTTGTGTTAGTGTTGAAAAACCACTTTTCGCACTTGTGTTGGTGCAGGAAACCACTTTTGCTCTTGTATTAGTGTGGAAAAAACACTTTTCGCACTTGTGTTAGTTTTGAAAAACCACTTTTCGCACTTGTGTTGGTGCAGGAAACCACTTTTGCACTTGTATTAGTGTGGAAAAAACACTTTTCGCACTTGTGTTAGTGTTGAAAAACCACTTTTTGCACTTGTGTTAGTGTTGAAAAAACACTTTTCGCACTTGTGTTGGTGCAGGAAACCACTTTTGCACTTGTATTAGTGTGGAAAAAACACTTTTTGCACTTGTGATAGTGTTGAAAAACCACTTTTCGCACTGTGTTAGTGTTGAAAAACCACTTTTCGCACTTGTGTTAGTGTTGAAAAAACCACTTTTCGCACTTGTGTTGGTGCAGGAAACCACTTTTACACTTGTATTAGTGTGGAAAAAACACTTTTCACACTTGTGTTAGTGTTGAAAAACCACTTTTCGCACTTGTGTTAGTGTTGAAAAACCACTTTTCGCACTTGTGTTGGTGCAGGAAACCACTTTTGCACTTGTATTATTAGTGTGGAAAAACCACTTTTTGCACTTGTGTTAGTGTTGAAAAACCACTTTTCGCACTTGTGTTGGTGCAGGAAACCACTTTTGCACTTGTATTAGTGTGGAAAAACCACTTTTCGCACTTGTGTTGGTGCAGGAAACCACTTTTGCACTTGTATTAGTGTGGAAAAACCACTTTTCGCACTTGTGTTAGTGTTGAAAAACCACTTTTCGCACTTGTGTTAGTGTTGAAAAACCACTTTTTGCACTTGTGTTGGTGCAGGAAACCACTTTTGCACGTGTATTAGTGTGGAAAATACACTTTTTGCACTTGTGATAGTGTTGAAAAACCACTTTTCGCACTTGTGTTAGTGTTGAAAAACCACTTTTCGCACTTGTGTTAGTGTTGAAAAACCACTTTTCGCACTTGTGTTGGTGCAGGAAACCACTTTTGCACTTGTATTAGTGTGGAAAAAACACTTTTTGCACTTGTGATAGTGTTGAAAAACCACTTTTCGCACTTGTGTTAGTGTTGAAAAACCACTTTTCGCACTTGTGTTGGTGCAGGAAACCACTTTTGCACTTGTATTAGTGTGGAAAAACCACTTTTGCACTTGTATTAGTGTTGAAAAACCACTTTTCGCACTTGTGTTAGTGTTGAAAAACCACTTTTCGCACTTGTGTTGGTGCAGGGAACCACTTTTGCACTTGTATTAGTGTGGAAAAAACACTTTTTGCACTTGTGATAGTGTTGAAAAACCACTTTTCGCACTTGTGTTAGTGTTGAAAAACCACTTTTTGCACTTGTGTTAGTGTTGAAAAACCATTTTCGCACTTGTGTTGGTGCAGGAAATCACTTTTGCACTTGTATTAGTGTTGAAAAAACACTTTTTGCACTTTTGATCGTGTTGAAAAACCACCTTTTGCACTTGTGTTAGTGTTGAAAAACCACTTTTCGCACTTGTGTTAGTGTTGAAAAACCACTTTTCGCACTTGTATTAGTGTGGAAAAAACACTTTTCGCACTTGTGTTAGTGTTGAAAAACCACTTTTCGCACTTGTGTTGGTGCAGGAAACCACTTTTGCACTTGTATTAGTGTGGAAAAAACACTTTTCGCACTTGTGTTAGTGTTGAAAAACCACTTTTTGCACTTGTGTTAGTGTTGAAAAAACACTTTTCGCACTTGTGTTGGTGCAGGAAACCACTTTTGCACTTGTATTAGTGTGGAAAAAACACTTTTTGCACTTGTGATAGTGTTGAAAAACCACTTTTCGCACTGTGTTAGTGTTGAAAAACACTTTTCGCACTTGTGTTAGTGTTGAAAAACCACTTTTCGCACTTGTGTTGGTGCAGGAAACCACTTTTACACTTGTATTAGTGTGGAAAAAACACTTTTCACACTTGTGTTAGTGTTGAAAAACCACTTTTCGCACTTGTGTTAGTGTTGAAAAACCACTTTTCGCACTTGTGTTGGTGCAGGAAACCACTTTTGCACTTGTATTAGTGTGGAAAAACCACTTTTTGCACTTGTGTTAGTGTTGAAAAACCACTTTTCGCACTTGTGTTGGTGCAGGAAACCACTTTTGCACTTGTATTAGTGTGGAAAAACCACTTTTCGCACTTGTGTTGGTGCAGGAAACCACTTTTGCACTTGTATTAGTGTGGAAAAACCACTTTTCGCACTTGTGTTAGTGTTGAAAAACCACTTTTCGCACTTGTGTTAGTGTTGAAAAACCACTTTTTGCACTTGTGTTGGTGCAGGAAACCACTTTTGCACGTGTATTAGTGTGGAAAATACACTTTTTGCACTTGTGATAGTGTTGAAAAACCACTTTTCGCACTTGTGTTAGTGTTGAAAAACCACTTTTCGCACTTGTGTTAGTGTTGAAAAACCACTTTTCACACTTGTGTTGGTGCAGGAAACCACTTTTGCACTTGTATTAGTGTGGAAAAAACACTTTTTGCACTTGTGATAGTGTTGAAAAACCACTTTTCGCACTTGTGTTAGTGTTGAAAAACCACTTTTCGCACTTGTGTTGGTGCAGGAAACCACTTTTGCACTTGCATTAGTGTGGAAAAACCACTTTTGCACTTGTATTAGTGTTGAAAAACCACTTTTCGCACTTGTGTTAGTGTTGAAAAACCACTTTTCGCACTTGTGTTGGTGCAGGGAACCACTTTTGCACTTGTATTAGTGTGGAAAAAACACTTTTTGCACTTGTGATAGTGTTGAAAAACCACTTTTCGCACTTGTGTTAGTGTTGAAAAACCACTTTTTGCACTTGTGTTAGTGTTGAAAAACCATTTTCGCACTTGTGTTGGTGCAGGAAATCACTTTTGCACTTGTATTAGTGTTGAAAAAACACTTTTTGCACTTTTGATCGTGTTGAAAAACCACCTTTTGCACTTGTGTTAGTGTTGAAAAACCACTTTTCGCACTTGTGTTAGTGTTGAAAAACCACTTTTCGCACTTGTATTAGTGTGGAAAAAACACTTTTCGCACTTGTGTTAGTGTTGAAAAACCACTTTTCGCACTTGTGTTGGTGCAGGAAACCACTTTTGCACTTGTATTAGTGTGGAAAAAACACTTTTCGCACTTGTGTTAGTGTTGAAAAACCACTTTTCGCACTTGTGTTAGTGTTGAAAAACCACTTTTCGCACTTGTGTTGGTGCAGGAAACCACTTTTGCACTTGTATTAGTGTGGAAAAAACACTTTTTGCACTTGTGTTAGTGTTGAAAAACCACTTTTCGCACTTGTGTTAGTGTTGAAAAACCACTTTTCGCACTTGTGTTGGTGCAGGAAACCACTTTTGCACTTGTATTAGTGTGGAAAAAACACTTTTCGCACTTGTGTTATTGTTGAAAAACGACTTTTCGCACTTGTGTTAGTGTTGAAAAACCACTTTTCGCACTTGTGTTAGTGTTGAAAAACCACTTTTCGCACTTGTGTTGGTGCAGGAAACCACTTTTTGCACTTGTATTGGTGTGGAAAAAACACTTTTTGCACTTGTGATAGTGTTGAAAAACCACTTTTTGCACTTGTGTTAGTGTTGAAAAACCACTTTTCGCACTTGTGTTGGTGCAGGAAACCACTTTTGCACTTGTATTAGTGTGGAAAAAACCACTTTTCGCACTTGTGTTATTGTTGAAAAACCACTTTTCGCACTTGTGTTAGTGTTGAAAAACCACTTTTCGCACTTGTGTTGGTGCAGGAAACCACTTTTGCTCTTGCATTAGTGTGGAAAAAACACTTTTCGCAGTTGTGTTAGTGTTGAAAAACCACTTTTCGCACTTGTGTTGGTGCAGGAAACCACTTTTGCACTTGTATTAGTGTTGAAAAACTACTTTTCGCACTTGTGTTGGTGCAGGCAGAAAACCACTTTTGCACTTGTATTAGTGTGGAAAAAACACTTTTCGCACTTGTGTTAGTGTTGAAAAACCACTTTTCGCACTTGTGTTGGTGCAGGAAACCACTTTTGCTCTTGCATTAGTGTGGAAAAAACACTTTTCGCACTTGTGTTAGTGTGGAAAAAACACTTTTTGCACTTGTGTTAGTGTTGAAAAACCACTTTTTGCACTTGTGTTAGTGTTGAAAAACCACTTTTCGCACTTGTGTTGGTGCAGGAAACCACTTTTGCACTTGTATTAGTGTGGAAAAAACACTTTTTGCACTTGTGATAGTGTTGAAAAACCACTTTTCGCACTGTGTTAGTGTTGAAAAACCACTTTTCGCACTTGTGTTAGTGTTGAAAAACCACTTTTCGCACTTGTGTTGGTGCAGGAAACCACTTTTACACTTGTATTAGTGTGGAAAAAACACTTTTCGCACTTGTGTTAGTGTTGAAAAACCACTTTTCGCACTTGTGTTAGTGTTGAAAAACCACTTTTCGCACTTGTGTTGGCGCAGGAAACCACTTTTGCACTTGTATTAGTGTGGAAAAAACACTTTTTGCACTTGTGATAGTGTTGAAAAACCACTTTTTGCACTTGTGTTAGTGTTGAAAAACCACTTTTCGCACTTGTGTTGGTGCAGGAAACCACTTTTGCACTTGTATTAGTGTGGAAAAACCGCTTTTCGCACTTATGTTAGTGTTGAAAAACCACTTTTTGCACTTGTGTTAGTGTTGAAAAACCACTTTTCGCACTTGTGTTGGTGCAGGAAACCACTTTTGCACTTGTATTAGTGTGGAAAAAACACTTTTTGCACTTGTGATAGTGTTGAAAAACCACTTTTCGCACTGTGTTAGTGTTGAAAAACCACTTTTCGCACTTGTGTTAGTGTTGAAAAACCACTTTTCGCACTTGTGTTGGTGCAGGAAACCACTTTTGCACTTGTATTAGTGTGGAAAAAACACTTTTCGCACTTGTGTTATTGTTGAAAAACGACTTTTCGCACTTGTGTTAGTGTTGAAAAACCACTTTTCGCACTTGTGTTAGTGTTGAAAAACCACTTTTCGCACTTGTGTTGGTGCAGGAAACCACTTTTTGCACTTGTATTGGTGTGGAAAAAACACTTTTTGCACTTGTGATAGTGTTGAAAAACCACTTTTTGCACTTGTGTTAGTGTTGAAAAACCACTTTTCGCACTTGTGTTGGTGCAGGAAACCACTTTTGCACTTGTATTAGTGTGGAAAAACCACTTTTCGCACTTGTGTTATTGTTGAAAAACCACTTTTCGCACTTGTGTTAGTGTTGAAAAACCACTTTTCGCACTTGTGTTGGTGCAGGAAACCACTTTTGCTCTTGCATTAGTGTGGAAAAAACACTTTTCGCACTTGTGTTAGTGTTGAAAAACCACTTTTCGCACTTGTGTTGGTGCAGGAAACCACTTTTGCACTTGTATTAGTGTTGAAAAACTACTTTTCGCACTTGTGTTGGTGCAGGAAACCACTTTTGCACTTGTATTAGTGTGGAAAAAACACTTTTCGCACTTGTGTTAGTGTTGAAAAACCACTTTTCGCACTTGTGTTGGTGCAGGAAACCACTTTTGCTCTTGCATTAGTGTGGAAAAAACACTTTTCGCACTTGTGTTAGTGTGGAAAAAACACTTTTCGCACTTGTGTTAGTGTTGAAAAACCACTTTTTGCACTTGTGTTAGTGTTGAAAAACCACTTTTCGCACTTGTGTTGGTGCAGGAAACAACTTTTGCACTTGTATTAGTGTGGAAAAAACACTTTTTGCACTTGTGATAGTGTTGAAAAACCACTTTTCGCACTGTGTTAGTGTTGAAAAACCACTTTTCACACTTGTGTTAGTGTTGAAAAACCACTTTTCGCACTTGTGTTAGTGTTGAAAAACCACTTTTCGCACTTGTGTTAGTGTTGAAAAACCACTTTTCGCACTTGTGTTAGTGTTGAAAAACCACTTTTCGCACTTGTGTTGGTGCAGGAAACCACTTTTGCACTTGTATTGGTGTGGAAAAAACACTTTTTGCACTTGTGATAGTGTTGAAAAACCACTTTTTGCACTTGTGTTAGTGTTGAAAAACCACTTTTCGCACTTGTGTTGGTGCAGGAAACCACTTTTGCACTTGTATTAGTGTGTCAAAAACCACTTTTTGCACTTGTGTTATTGTTGAAAAACCACTTTTCGCACTTGTGTTAGTGTTGAAAAACCACTTTTCGCACTTGTGTTGGTGCAGGAAACCACTTTTGCTCTTGTATTAGTGTGGAAAAAACACTTTTCGCACTTGTGTTAGTTTTGAAAAACCACTTTTCGCACTTGTGTTGGTGCAGGAAACCACTTTTGCACTTGTATTAGTGTGGAAAAAACACTTTTCGCACTTGTGATAGTGTTGAAAAACGACTTTTTGCACTTGTGTTAGTGTTGAAAAAACACTTTTCGCACTTGTGTTGGTGCAGGAAACCACTTTTGCACTTGTATTAGTGTGGAAAAAACACTTTTTGCACTTGTGTTAGTGTTGAAAAACGACTTTTTGCACTTGTGTTAGTGTTGAAAAAACACTTTTCGCACTTGTGTTGGTGCAGGAAACCACTTTTGCACTTGTATTAGTGTGGAAAAAACACTTTTTGCACTTGTGATAGTGTTGAAAAACCACTTTTCGCACTGTGTTAGTGTTGAAAAACCACTTTTCGCACTTGTGTTAGTGTTGAAAAACCACTTTTCGCACTTGTGTTGGTGCAGGAAACCACTTTTACACTTGTATTAGTGTGGAAAAAACACTTTTCACACTTGTGTTAGTGTTGAAAAACCACTTTTCGCACTTGTGTTAGTGTTGAAAAACCACTTTTCGCACTTGTGTTGGTGCAGGAAACCACTTTTGCACTTGTATTATTAGTGTGGAAAAACCACTTTTTGCACTTGTGTTAGTGTTGAAAAACCACTTTTCGCACTTGTGTTGGTGCAGGAAACCACTTTTGCACTTGTATTAGTGTGGAAAAACCACTTTTCGCACTTGTGTTGGTGCAGGAAACCACTTTTGCACTTGTATTAGTGTGGAAAAACCACTTTTCGCACTTGTGTTAGTGTTGAAAAACCACTTTTCGCACTTGTGTTAGTGTTGAAAAACCACTTTTTGCACTTGTGTTGGTGCAGGAAACCACTTTTGCACGTGTATTAGTGTGGAAAATACACTTTTTGCACTTGTGATAGTGTTGAAAAACCACTTTTCGCACTTGTGTTAGTGTTGAAAAACCACTTTTCGCACTTGTGTTAGTGTTGAAAAACCACTTTTCGCACTTGTGTTGGTGCAGGAAACCACTTTTGCACTTGTATTAGTGTGGAAAAAACACTTTTTGCACTTGTGATAGTGTTGAAAAACCACTTTTCGCACTTGTGTTAGTGTTGAAAAACCACTTTTCGCACTTGTGTTGGTGCAGGAAACCACTTTTGCACTTGTATTAGTGTGGAAAAACCACTTTTGCACTTGTATTAGTGTTGAAAAACCACTTTTCGCACTTGTGTTAGTGTTGAAAAACCACTTTTCGCACTTGTGTTGGTGCAGGGAACCACTTTTGCACTTGTATTAGTGTGGAAAAAACACTTTTTGCACTTGTGATAGTGTTGAAAAACCACTTTTCGCACTTGTGTTAGTGTTGAAAAACCACTTTTCGCACTTGTGTTGGTGCAGGAAACCACTTTTGCACTTGTATTAGTGTGGAAAAAACACTTTTCGCACTTGTGTTATTGTTGAAAAACCACTTTTCGCACTTGTGTTAGTGTTGAAAAACCACTTTTCGCACTTGTGTTAGTGTTGAAAAACCACTTTTCGCACTTGTGTTGGTGCAGGAAACCACTTTTTGCACTTGTATTGGTGTGGAAAAAACACTTTTTGCACTTGTGATAGTGTTGAAAAACCACTTTTTGCACTTGTGTTAGTGTTGAAAAACCACTTTTCGCACTTGTGTTGGTGCAGGAAACCACTTTTGCACTTGTATTAGTGTGGAAAAACCACTTTTCGCACTTGTGTTATTGTTGAAAAACCACTTTTCGCACTTGTGTTAGTGTTGAAAAACCACTTTTCGCACTTGTGTTGGTGCAGGAAACCACTTTTGCTCTTGCATTAGTGTGGAAAAAACACTTTTCGCACTTGTGTTAGTGTTGAAAAACCACTTTTCGCACTTGTGTTGGTGCAGGAAACCACTTTTGCACTTGTATTAGTGTTGAAAAACTACTTTTCGCACTTGTGTTGGTGCAGGAAACCACTTTTGCACTTGTATTAGTGTGGAAAAAACACTTTTCGCACTTGTGTTAGTGTTGAAAAACCACTTTTCGCACTTGTGTTAGTGTGGAAAAAACACTTTTCGCACTTGTGTTAGTGTTGAAAAACCACTTTTTGCACTTGTGTTAGTGTTGAAAAACCACTTTTCGCACTTGTGTTGGTGCAGGAAACAACTTTTGCACTTGTATTAGTGTGGAAAAAACACTTTTTGCACTTGTGATAGTGTTGAAAAACCACTTTTCGCACTGTGTTAGTGTTGAAAAACCACTTTTCACACTTGTGTTAGTGTTGAAAAACCACTTTTCGCACTTGTGTTAGTGTTGAAAAACCACTTTTCGCACTTGTGTTAGTGTTGAAAAACCACTTTTCGCACTTGTGTTAGTGTTGAAAAACCACTTTTCGCACTTGTGTTGGTGCAGGAAACCACTTTTGCACTTGTATTGGTGTGGAAAAAACACTTTTTGCACTTGTGATAGTGTTGAAAAACCACTTTTTGCACTTGTGTTAGTGTTGAAAAACCACTTTTCGCACTTGTGTTGGTGCAGGAAACCACTTTTGCACTTGTATTAGTGTGTCAAAAACCACTTTTTGCACTTGTGTTATTGTTGAAAAACCACTTTTCGCACTTGTGTTAGTGTTGAAAAACCACTTTTCGCACTTGTGTTGGTGCAGGAAACCACTTTTGCTCTTGTATTAGTGTGGAAAAAACACTTTTCGCACTTGTGTTAGTTTTGAAAAACCACTTTTCGCACTTGTGTTGGTGCAGGAAACCACTTTTGCACTTGTATTAGTGTGGAAAAAACACTTTTCGCACTTGTGATAGTGTTGAAAAACGACTTTTTGCACTTGTGTTAGTGTTGAAAAAACACTTTTCGCACTTGTGTTGGTGCAGGAAACCACTTTTGCACTTGTATTAGTGTGGAAAAAACACTTTTTGCACTTGTGTTAGTGTTGAAAAACGACTTTTTGCACTTGTGTTAGTGTTGAAAAAACACTTTTCGCACTTGTGTTGGTGCAGGAAACCACTTTTGCACTTGTATTAGTGTGGAAAAAACACTTTTTGCACTTGTGATAGTGTTGAAAAACCACTTTTCGCACTGTGTTAGTGTTGAAAAACCACTTTTCGCACTTGTGTTAGTGTTGAAAAACCACTTTTCGCACTTGTGTTGGTGCAGGAAACCACTTTTACACTTGTATTAGTGTGGAAAAAACACTTTTCACACTTGTGTTAGTGTTGAAAAACCACTTTTCGCACTTGTGTTAGTGTTGAAAAACCACTTTTCGCACTTGTGTTGGTGCAGGAAACCACTTTTGCACTTGTATTATTAGTGTGGAAAAACCACTTTTTGCACTTGTGTTAGTGTTGAAAAACCACTTTTCGCACTTGTGTTGGTGCAGGAAACCACTTTTGCACTTGTATTAGTGTGGAAAAACCACTTTTCGCACTTGTGTTGGTGCAGGAAACCACTTTTGCACTTGTATTAGTGTGGAAAAACCACTTTTCGCACTTGTGTTAGTGTTGAAAAACCACTTTTCGCACTTGTGTTAGTGTTGAAAAACCACTTTTTGCACTTGTGTTGGTGCAGGAAACCACTTTTGCACGTGTATTAGTGTGGAAAATACACTTTTTGCACTTGTGATAGTGTTGAAAAACACTTTTCGCACTTGTGTTAGTGTTGAAAAACCACTTTTCGCACTTGTGTTAGTGTTGAAAAACCACTTTTCGCACTTGTGTTGGTGCAGGAAAACCACTTTTGCACTTGTATTAGTGTGGAAAAAAACACTTTTTGCACTTGTGATAGTGTTGAAAAACCACTTTTCGCACTTGTGTTAGTGTTGAAAAACCACTTTTCGCACTTGTGTTGGTGCAGGAAACCACTTTTGCACTTGTATTAGTGTGGAAAAACCACTTTTGCACTTGTATTAGTGTTGAAAAACCACTTTTCGCACTTGTGTTAGTGTTGAAAAACCACTTTTCGCACTTGTGTGGTGCAGGGAACCACTTTTGCACTTGTATTAGTGTGGAAAAAACACTTTTTGCACTTGTGATAGTGTTGAAAAACCACTTTTCGCACTTGTGTTAGTGTTGAAAAACCACTTTTTGCACTTGTGTTAGTGTTGAAAAACCATTTTCGCACTTGTGTTGGTGCAGGAAATCACTTTTGCACTTGTAGTAGTGTTGAAAAAACACTTTTTGCACTTTTGATCGTGTTGAAAAACCACCTTTTGCACTTGTGTTAGTGTTGAAAAACCACTTTTCGCACTTGTGTTAGTGTTGAAAAACCACTTTTCGCACTTGTATTAGTGTGGAAAAAACACTTTTCGCACTTGTGTTAGTGTTGAAAAACCACTTTTCGCACTTGTGTTGGTGCAGGAAACCACTTTTGCACTTGTATTAGTGTGGAAAAAACACTTTTCGCACTTGTGTTAGTGTTGAAAAACCACTTTTTGCACTTGTGTTAGTGTTGAAAAAACCACTTTTCGCACTTGTGTTGGTGCAGGAAACCACTTTTGCACTTGTATTAGTGTGGAAAAAACACTTTTTGCACTTGTGATAGTGTTGAAAAAACCACTTTTCGCACTGTGTTAGTGTTGAAAAACCACTTTTCGCACTTGTGTTAGTGTTGAAAAACCACTTTTCGCACTTGTGTTGGTGCAGGAAACCACTTTTACACTTGTATTAGTGTGGAAAAAACACTTTTCGCACTTGTGTTAGTGTTGAAAAACCACTTTTCGCACTTGTGTTAGTGTTGAAAAACCACTTTTCGCACTTGTGTTGGTGCAGGAAACCACTTTTGCACTTGTATTAGTGTGGAAAAACCACTTTTTGCACTTGTGTTAGTGTTGAAAAACCACTTTTCGCACTTGTGTTGGTGCAGGAAACCACTTTTGCACTTGTATTAGTGTGGAAAAACCACTTTTCGCACTTGTGTTGGTGCAGGAAACCACTTTTGCACTTGTATTAGTGTGGAAAAACCACTTTTCGCACTTGTGTTAGTGTTGAAAAACCACTTTTCGCACTTGTGTTAGTGTTGAAAAACCACTTTTTGCACTTGTGTTGGTGCAGGAAACCACTTTTGCACGTGTATTAGTGTGGAAAATACACTTTTTGCACTTGTGATAGTGTTGAAAAACCACTTTTCGCACTTGTGTTAGTGTTGAAAAACCACTTTTCGCACTTGTGTTAGTGTTGAAAAACCACTTTTCACACTTGTGTTGGTGCAGGAAACCACTTTTGCACTTGTATTAGTGTGGAAAAAACACTTTTTGCACTTGTGATAGTGTTGAAAAACCACTTTTCGCACTTGTGTTAGTGTTGAAAAACCACTTTTCGCACTTGTGTTGGTGCAGGGAACCACTTTTGCACTTGTATTAGTGTGGAAAAAACACTTTTTGCACTTGTGATAGTGTTGAAAAACCACTTTTCGCACTTGTGTTAGTGTTGAAAAACCACTTTTTGCACTTGTGTTAGTGTTGAAAAACCATTTTCGCACTTGTGTTGGTGCAGGAAATCACTTTTGCACTTGTATTAGTGTTGAAAAAACACTTTTTGCACTTTTGATCGTGTTGAAAAACCACCTTTTGCACTTGTGTTAGTGTTGAAAAACCACTTTTCGCACTTGTGTTAGTGTTGAAAAACCACTTTTCGCACTTGTATTAGTGTGGAAAAAACACTTTTCGCACTTGTGTTAGTGTTGAAAAACCACTTTTCGCACTTGTGTTGGTGCAGGAAACCACTTTTGCACTTGTATTAGTGTGGAAAAAACACTTTTCGCACTTGTGTTAGTGTTGAAAAACCACTTTTCGCACTTGTGTTAGTGTTGAAAAACCACTTTTCGCACTTGTGTTGGTGCAGGAAACCACTTTTGCACTTGTATTAGTGTGGAAAAAACACTTTTTGCACTTGTGTTAGTGTTGAAAAACCACTTTTCGCACTTGTGTTAGTGTTGAAAAACCACTTTTCGCACTTGTGTTGGTGCAGGAAACCACTTTTGCACTTGTATTAGTGTGGAAAAAACACTTTTCGCACTTGTGTTATTGTTGAAAAACGACTTTTCGCACTTGTGTTAGTGTTGAAAAACCACTTTTCGCACTTGTGTTAGTGTTGAAAAACCACTTTTCGCACTTGTGTTGGTGCAGGAAACCACTTTTTGCACTTGTATTGGTGTGGAAAAAACACTTTTTGCACTTGTGATAGTGTTGAAAAACCACTTTTTGCACTTGTGTTAGTTTTGAAAAACCACTTTTCGCACTTGTGTTGGTGCAGGAAACCACTTTTGCACTTGTATTAGTGTGGAAAAAACCACTTTTCGCACTTGTGTTATTGTTGAAAAACCACTTTTCGCACTTGTGTTAGTGTTGAAAAACCTTTTTTCGCACTTGTGTTGGTGCAGGAAACCACTTTTGCTCTTGCATTAGTGTGGAAAAAACACTTTTCGCAGTTGTGTTAGTGTTGAAAAACCACTTTTCGCACTTGTGTGGTGCAGGAAACCACTTTTGCACTTGTATTAGTGTTGAAAAACTACTTTTCGCACTTGTGTTGGTGCAGGAAACCACTTTTTGCACTTGTATTAGTGTGGAAAAAACACTTTTCGCACTTGTGTTAGTGTTGAAAAACCACTTTTTCGCACTTGTGTTGGTGCAGGAAACCACTTTTGCTCTTGCATTAGTGTGGAAAAAACACTTTTCGCACTTGTGTTAGTGTGTGAAAAAACACTTTTTGCACTTGTGTTAGTGTTGAAAAACCACTTTTTGCACTTGTGTTAGTGTTGAAAAACCACTTTTCGCACTTGTGTTGGTGCAGGAAACCACTTTTGCACTTGTATTAGTGTGGAAAAAACACTTTTTGCACTTGTGATAGTGTTGAAAAACCACTTTTCGCACTGTGTTAGTGTTGAAAAAACACTTTTCGCACTTGTGTTAGTGTTGAAAAACCCACTTTTCGCACTTGTGTTGGTGCAGGAAACCACTTTTACACTTGTATTAGTGTGGAAAATACACTTTTCGCACTTGTGTTAGTGTTGAAAAACCACTTTTCGCACTTGTGTTAGTGTTGAAAAACACTTTTCGCACTTGTGTGGCGCAGGAAACCACTTTTGCACTTGTATTAGTGTGGAAAAAACACTTTTTGCACTTGTGATAGTGTTGAAAAACCACTTTTTGCACTTGTGTTAGTGTTGAAAAACCCACTTTTCGCACTTGTGTTGGTGCAGGAAACCACTTTTGCACTGTATTAGTGTGGAAAACCGCTTTTCGCACTTGTGTTAGTGTTGAAAAACCACTTTTTGCACTTGTGTTAGTGTTGAAAAACCACTTTTCGCACTTGCGTTGGGTGCAGGAAACCACTTTTGCACTTGTATTAGTGTGGAAAAAACACTTTTTGCACTTTTGTGATAGTGTTTGAAAAACCACTTTTCGCACTGTGTAGTGTTGAAAACCACTTTCGCACTTGTGTTAGTGTTGAAAACCACTTTTCGCACTTGTGTTGGTGCAGGAAACCACTTTTGCACTTGTATTAGTGTGGAAAAAACACTTTTCGCACTTGTGTTATTGTTGAAAAACGACTTTTCGCACTTGTGTTAGTGTTGAAAAACCACTTTTCGCACTTGTGTTAGTGTTGAAAAACCACTTTTCGCACTTGTGTTGGTGCAGGAAACACTTTTTGCACTTGTATTGGTGTGGAAAAAACACTTTTTGCACTTGTGATAGTGTTGAAAACCACTTTTTGCACTTGTGTTAGTGGTTGAAAACCACTTTTCGCACTTGTGTTGGTGCAGGAAACCACTTTTGCACTTGTATTAGTGTGGAAAAACCACTTTTCGCACTTGTGTTATTGTTGAAAAACCACTTT
The DNA here is from genome assembly GCF_964187855.1 of Myxine glutinosa. Classification (NCBI taxonomy): domain Eukaryota; kingdom Metazoa; phylum Chordata; class Myxini; order Myxiniformes; family Myxinidae; genus Myxine; species Myxine glutinosa. Next base: position 89,161 of record NW_027616692.1, on the reverse strand, counting down.
TCGCACTTGTGTTAGTGTTGAAAAACCACTTTTCGCACTTGTGTTGGTGCAGGAAACCACTTTTGCTCTTGCATTAGTGTGGAAAAAACACTTTTCGCACTTGTGTTAGTGTTGAAAAACCACTTTTCGCACTTGTGTTGGTGCAGGAAACCACTTTTAGCACTTGTATTAGTGTTGAAAAACTACTTTTCGCACTTGTGTTGGTGCAGGAAACCACTTTTGCACTTGTATTAGTGTGGAAAAAACACTTTTCGCACTTGTGTTAGTGTTGAAAAACCACTTTTCGCACTTGTGTTGGTGGCAGGAAACCACTTTTGCTCTTGCATTAGTGTGGAAAAACACTTTTCGCACTTGTGTTAGTGTGGAAAAAACACTTTTCGCACTTTTGGTTAGTGTTGAAAAACCAATTTTTGCACTTGTGTTAGTGTTGAAAAACCACTTTTCGCACTTGTGTTGGTGCAGGAAACAACTTTTGCACTTGTATTAGTGTGGAAAAAACACTTTTTGCACTTGTGATAGTGTTGAAAAACCACTTTTCGCACTGTGTTAGTGTTGAAAAACCACTTTTCACACTTGTGTTAGTGTTGAAAAACCACTTTTCGCACTTGTGTTGGTGCAGGAAACCACTTTTACACTTGTATTAGTGTGGAAAAAACACTTTTCGCACTTGTGTTAGTGTTGAAAAACCACTTTTCGCACTTGTGTTAGTGTTGAAAAACCACTTTTCGCACTTGTGTTGGTGCAGGAAACCACTTTTGCACTTGTATTAGTGTGGAAAAAACACTTTTTGCACTTGTGATAGTGTTGAAAAACCACTTTTTGCACTTGTGTTAGTGTTAGAAAACCACTTTTCGCACTTGTGTTGGTGCAGGAAACCACTTTTGCACTTGTATTAGTGTTGAAAAACTACTTTTCGCACTTGTGTTGGTGCAGGAAACCACTTTTGCACTTGTATTAGTGTGGAAAAACACTTTTTCGCACTTGTGTTAGTGTTGAAAAAACACTTTTCGCACTTGTGTTGGTGCAGGAAACCACTTTGCTCTTGCATTAGTGTGGAAAAAACACTTTTCGCACTTGTGTTAGTGTGGAAAAAACACTTTTCGCACTTGTGTTAGTGTTGAAAAACCACTTTTTGCACTTGTGTTAGTGTTGATAAAACCACTTTTCGCACTTGTGTTGGTGCAGGAAACAACTTTTGCACTTGTATTAGTGTGGAAAAAACACTTTTTGCACTTGTGATAGTGTTGAAAAACCACTTTTTCGCACTGTGTTAGTGTTGAAAAACCACTTTTCACACTTGTGTTAGTGTTGAAAAACCACTTTTCGCACTTGTGTTGGTGCAGGAAACCACTTTTACACTTGTATTAGTGTGGAAAAAACACTTTTCGCACTTGTGTTAGTGTTGAAAAACCCTTTTCGCACTTGTGTTAGTGTTGAAAACCACTTTTCGCACTTGTGTTGGTGCAGGAAACCACTTTTGCACTTGTATTAGTGTGGAAAAAACACTTTTTGCACTTGTGATAGTGTTGAAAAACCACTTTTTGCACTTGTGTTAGTGTTGAAAAACCACTTTTCGCACTTGTGTTGGTGCAGGAAACCACTTTTGCACTTGTATTAGTGTGGAAAAACCACTTTTCGCACTTGTGTTAGTGTTGAAAAACCACTTTTCGCACTTGTGTTAGTGTTGAAAAACCACTTTTCGCACTTGTGTTGGTGCAGGAAACCACTTTTGCTCTTGTATTAGTGTGGAAAAAACACTTTTCGCACTTGTGTTAGTGTTGAAAAACCACTTTTCGCACTTGTGTTAGTGTTGAAAAACCACTTTTCGCACTTGTGTTAGTGTTGAAAAACCACTTTTCGCACTTGTGTTAGTGTTGAAAAACCACTTTTCGCACTTGTGTTGGTGCAGGAAACCACTTTTGCACTTGTATTAGTGTGGAAAAAACACTTTTCGCACTTGTGTTAGTGTTGAAAAACCACTTTTCGCACTTGTGTTGGTGCAGGAAACCACTTTTGCTCTTGCATTAGTGTGGAAAAAACACTTTTCGCACTTGTGTTAGTGTGGAAAAAACACTTTTCGCACTTGTGTTAGTGTTGAAAAACCACTTTTTGCACTTGTGTTAGTGTTGAAAAACCACTTTTCGCACTTGTGTTGGTGCAGGAAACAACTTTTGCACTTGTATTAGTGTGGAAAAAACACTTTTTGCACTTGTGATAGTGTTGAAAAACCACTTTTCGCACTGTGTTAGTGTTGAAAAACCACTTTTCGCACTTGTGTTAGTGTTGAAAAACCACTTTTCGCACTTGTGTTGGTGCAGGAAACCACTTTTACACTTGTATTAGTGTGGAAAAAACACTTTTCGCACTTGTGTTAGTGTTGAAAAACCACTTTTCGCACTTGTGTTAGTGTTGAAAAACCACTTTTCGCACTTGTGTTGGTGCAGGAAACCACTTTTGCACTTGTATTAGTGTGGAAAAAACACTTTTTGCACTTGTGATAGTGTTGAAAAACCACTTTTTGCACTTGTGTTAGTGTTGAAAAACCACTTTTCGCACTTGTGTTGGTGCAGGAAACCACTTTTGCACTTGTATTAGTGTGGAAAAACCACTTTTCGCACTTGTGTTAGTGTTGAAAAACCACTTTTCGCACTTGTGTTAGTGTTGAAAAACCACTTTTCGCACTTGTGTTGGTGCAGGAACCACTTTTGCTCTTGTATTAGTGTGGAAAAAACACTTTTCGCACTTGTGTTAGTGTTGAAAAACCACTTTTCGCACTTGTGTTGGTGCAGGAAACCACTTTTGCACTTGTATTAGTGTGGAAAAAACACTTTTCGCACTTGTGTTAGTGTTGAAAAACCACTTTTCGCACTTGTGTTAGTGTTGAAAAACCACTTTTCGCACTTGTGTTAGTGTTGAAAAACCACTTTTCGCACTTGTGTTAGTGTTGAAAAACGACTTTTCGCACTTGTGTTGGTGCAGGAAACCACTTTTGCACTTGTATTGATGTGGAAAAAACACTTTTTGCACTTGTGATAGTGTTGAAAAACCACTTTTTGCACTTGTGTTAGTGTTGAAAAACCACTTTTCGCACTTGTGTTGGTGCAGGAAACCTCTTTTGCACTTGTATTAGTGTGTCAAAAACCACTTTTTGCACTTGTGTTATTGTTGAAAAACCACTTTTCGCACTTGTGTTAGTGTTGAAAAACCACTTTTCGCACTTGTGTTGGTGCAGGAAACCACTTTTGCTCTTGTATTAGTGTGGAAAAACCACTTTTCGCACTTGTGTTAGTGTTGAAAAACCACTTTTCGCACTTGTGTTGGTGCAGGAAACCACTTTTGCTCTTGTATTAGTGTGGAAAAACCACTTTTCGCACTTGTGTTAGTGTTGAAAAACCACTTTTCGCACTTGTGTTGGTGCAGGAAACCACTTTTGCACTTGTATTAGTGTGGAAAAAACACTTTTCGCACTTGTGTTAGTGTTGAAAAACCACTTTTTGCACTTGTGTTAGTGTTGAAAAAACACTTTTCGCACTTGTGTTGGTGCAGGAAACCACTTTTGCACTTGTATTAGTGTGGAAAAAACACTTTTTGCACTTGTGATAGTGTTGAAAAACCACTTTTCGCACTGTGTTAGTGTTGAAAAACCACTTTTCGCACTTGTGTTAGTGTTGAAAAACCACTTTTCGCACTTGTGTTGGTGCAGGAAACCACTTTTACACCTGTATTAGTGTGGAAAAACCACTTTTTGCACTTGTGTTAGTGTTGAAAAACCACTTTTCGCACTTGTGTTGGTGCAGGAAACCACTTTTGCACTTGTATTAGTGTGGAAAAACCACTTTTCGCACTTGTGTTGGTGCAGGAAACCACTTTTGCACTTGTATTAGTGTGGAAAAACCACTTTTCGCACTTGTGTTAGTGTTGAAAAACCACTTTTCGCACTTGTGTTAGTGTTGAAAAACCACTTTTTGCACTTGTGTTGGTGCAGGAAACCACTTTTGCACGTGTATTAGTGTGGAAAATACACTTTTTGCACTTGTGATAGTGTTGAAAAACCACTTTTCGCACTTGTGTTAGTGTTGAAAAACCACTTTTCGCACTTGTGTTAGTGTTGAAAAACCACTTTTCGCACTTGTGTTGGTGCAGGAAACCACTTTTGCACTTGTATTAGTGTGGAAAAAACACTTTTTGCACTTGTGATAGTGTTGAAAAACCACTTTTCGCACTTGTGTTAGTGTTGAAAAACCACTTTTCGCACTTGTGTTGGTGCAGGAAACCACTTTTGCACTTGTATTAGTGTGGAAAAACCACTTTTGCACTTGTATTAGTGTTGAAAAACCACTTTTCGCACTTGTGTTAGTGTTGAAAAACCACTTTTCGCACTTGTGTTGGTGCAGGGAACCACTTTTGCACTTGTATTAGTGTGGAAAAAACACTTTTTGCACTTGTGATAGTGTTGAAAAACCACTTTTCGCACTTGTGTTAGTGTTGAAAAACCACTTTTCGCACTTGTGTTATTGTTGAAAAACCACTTTTCGCACTTGTGTTAGTGTGGAAAAAACACTTTTTGCACTTGTGTTAGTGTTGAAAAACCACTTTTTGCACTTGTGTTAGTGTTGAAAAACCAGTTTTCGCACTTGTGTTTGTGCAGGAAACAACTTTTGCACTTGTATTAGTGTGGAAAAAACACTTTTTGCACTTGTGATAGTGTTGAAAAACCACTTTTCGCACTGTGTTAGTGTTGAAAAACCACTTTTCGCACTTGTGTTAGTGTTGAAAAACCACTTTTCGCACTTGTGTTGGTGCAGGAAACCACTTTTACACTTGTATTAGTGTGGAAAAAACACTTTTCGCACTTGTGTTAGTGTTGAAAAACCACTTTTCGCACTTGTGTTAGTGTTGAAAAACCACTTTTCGCACTTGTGTTGGTGCAGGAAACCACTTTTGCACTTGTATTAGTGTGGAAAAAACACTTTTTGCACTTGTGATAGTGTTGAAAAACCACTTTTTGCACTTGTGTTAGTGTTGAAAAACCACTTTTCGCACTTGTGTTGGTGCAGGAAACCACTTTTGCACTTGTATTAGTGTGGAAAAACCACTTTTCGCACTTGTGTTAGTGTTGAAAAACCACTTTTCGCACTTGTGTTAGTGTTGAAAAACCACTTTTCGCACTTGTGTTGGTGCAGGAACCACTTTTGCTCTTGTATTAGTGTGGAAAAAACACTTTTCGCACTTGTGTTAGTGTTGAAAAACCACTTTTCGCACTTGTGTTGGTGCAGGAAACCACTTTTGCACTTGTATTAGTGTGGAAAAAACACTTTTCGCACTTGTGTTAGTGTTGAAAAACCACTTTTCGCACTTGTGTTAGTGTTGAAAAACCACTTTTCGCACTTGTGTTAGTGTTGAAAAACCACTTTTCGCACTTGTGTTAGTGTTGAAAAACCACTTTTCGCACTTGTGTTGGTGCAGGAAACCACTTTTGCACTTGTATTGATGTGGAAAAAACACTTTTTGCACTTGTGATAGTGTTGAAAAACCACTTTTTGCACTTGTGTTAGTGTTGAAAAACCACTTTTCGCACTTGTGTTGGTGCAGGAAACCTCTTTTGCACTTGTATTAGTGTGTCAAAAACCACTTTTTGCACTTGTGTTATTGTTGAAAAACCACTTTTCGCACTTGTGTTAGTGTTGAAAAACCACTTTTCGCACTTGTGTTGGTGCAGGAAACCACTTTTGCTCTTGTATTAGTGTGGAAAAACCACTTTTCGCACTTGTGTTAGTGTTGAAAAACCACTTTTCGCACTTGTGTTGGTGCAGGAAACCACTTTTGCTCTTGTATTAGTGTGGAAAAACCACTTTTCGCACTTGTGTTAGTGTTGAAAAACCACTTTTCGCACTTGTGTTGGTGCAGGAAACCACTTTTGCACTTGTATTAGTGTGGAAAAAACACTTTTCGCACTTGTGTTAGTGTTGAAAAACCACTTTTTGCACTTGTGTTAGTGTTGAAAAAACACTTTTCGCACTTGTGTTGGTGCAGGAAACCACTTTTGCACTTGTATTAGTGTGGAAAAAACACTTTTTGCACTTGTGATAGTGTTGAAAAACCACTTTTCGCACTGTGTTAGTGTTGAAAAACCACTTTTCGCACTTTTGTTAGTGTTGAAAAACCACTTTTCGCACTTGTGTTGGTGCAGGAAACCACTTTTACACCTGTATTAGTGTGGAAAAAACACTTTTCGCACTTGTGTTAGTGTTGAAAAACCACTTTTCGCACTTGTGTTAGTGTTGAAAAACCACTTTTCGCACTTGTGTTGGTGCAGGAAACCACTTTTGCACTTGTATTAGTGTGGAAAAACCACTTTTTGCACTTGTGTTAGTGTTGAAAAACCACTTTTCGCACTTGTGTTGGTGCAGGAAACCACTTTTGCACTTGTATTAGTGTGGAAAAACCACTTTTCGCACTTGTGTTGGTGCAGGAAACCACTTTTGCACTTGTATTAGTGTGGAAAAACCACTTTTCGCACTTGTGTTAGTGTTGAAAAACCACTTTTCGCACTTGTGTTAGTGTTGAAAAACCACTTTTTGCACTTGTGTTGGTGCAGGAAACCACTTTTGCACGTGTATTAGTGTGGAAAATACACTTTTTGCACTTGTGATAGTGTTGAAAAACCACTTTTCGCACTTGTGTTAGTGTTGAAAAACCACTTTTCGCACTTGTGTTAGTGTTGAAAAACCACTTTTCGCACTTGTGTTGGTGCAGGAAACCACTTTTGCACTTGTATTAGTGTGGAAAAAACACTTTTTGCACTTGTGATAGTGTTGAAAAACCACTTTTCGCACTTGTGTTAGTGTTGAAAAACCACTTTTCGCACTTGTGTTGGTGCAGGAAACCACTTTTGCACTTGTATTAGTGTGGAAAAACCACTTTTGCACTTGTATTAGTGTTGAAAAACCACTTTTCGCACTTGTGTTAGTGTTGAAAAACCACTTTTCGCACTTGTGTTGGTGCAGGGAACCACTTTTGCACTTGTATTAGTGTGGAAAAAACACTTTTTGCACTTGTGATAGTGTTGAAAAACCACTTTTCGCACTTGTGTTAGTGTTGAAAAACCACTTTTCGCACTTGTGTTAGTGTTGAAAAACCACTTTTCGCACTTGTGTTGGTGCAGGAAATCACTTTTGCACTTGTATTAGTGTTGAAAAAACACTTTTTGCACTTTTGATAGTGTTGAAAAACCACCTTTTGCACTTGTGTTAGTGTTGAAAAACCACTTTTCGCACTTGTGTTAGTGTTGAAAAACCACTTTTCGCACTTGTATTAGTGTGGAAAAAACACTTTTCGCACTTGTGTTAGTGTTGAAAAACCACTTTTCACACTTGTGTTGGTGCAGGAAACCACTTTTGCACTTGTATTAGTGTGGAAAAAACACTTTTCGCACTTGTGTTAGTGTTGAAAAACCACTTTTCGCACTTGCGTTAGTGTTGAAAAACCACTTTTCGCACTTGTGTTGGTGCAGGAAACCACTTTTGCACTTGTATTAGTGTGGAAAAAACACTTTTTGCACTTGTGATAGTGTTGAAAAACCACTTTTCGCACTGTGTTAGTGTTGAAAAACCACTTTTCGCACTTGTGTTAGTGTTGAAAAACCACTTTTCGCACTTGTGTTGGTGCAGGAAACCACTTTTCCACTTGTATTAGTGTGGAAAAAACACTTTTCGCACTTGTGTTAGTGTTGAAAAACCACTTTTCGCACTTGTGTTGGTGCAGGAAACCACTTTTGCTCTTGCATTAGTGTGGAAAAAACACTTTTCGCACTTGTGTTAGTGTTGAAAAACCACTTTTCGCACTTGTGTTGGTGCAGGAAACCACTTTTGCACTTGTATTAGTGTTGAAAAACTACTTTTCGCACTTGTGTTGGTGCAGGAAACCACTTTTGCACTTGTATTAGTGTGGAAAAAACACTTTTCGCACTTGTGTTAGTGTTGAAAAACCACTTTTCGCACTTGTGTTGGTGCAGGAAACCACTTTTGCTCTTGCATTAGTGTGGAAAAAACACTTTTCGCACTTGTGTTAGTGTGGAAAAAACACTTTTTGCACTTGTGTTAGTGTTGAAAAACCACTTTTTGCACTTGTGTTAGTGTTGAAAAACCACTTTTCGCACTTGTGTTGGTGCAGGAAACAACTTTTGCACTTGTGTTAGTGTTGAAAAACCACTTTTCGCACTTGTGTTGGTGCAGGATACCACTTTTTGCACTTGTGATAGTGTTGAAAAACCACTTTTCGCACTGTGTTAGTGTTGAAAAACCACTTTTCGCACTTGTGTTAGTGTTGAAAAACCACTTTTCGCACTTGTGTTGGTGCAGGAAACCACTTTTACACTTGTATTAGTGTGGAAAAAACACTTTTCGCACTTGTGTTAGTGTTGAAAAACCACTTTTCGCACTTGTGTTAGTGTTGAAAAACCACTTTTCGCACTTGTGTTGGTGCAGGAAACCACTTTTGCACTTGTATTAGTGTGGAAAAAACACTTTTTGCACTTGTGATAGTGTTGAAAAACCACTTTTTGCACTTGTGTTAGTGTTGAAAAACCACTTTTCGCACTTTTGTTGGTGCAGGAAACCACTTTTGCACTTGTATTAGTGTGGAAAAACCACTTTTCGCACTTGTGTTAGTGTTGAAAAACCACTTTTCGCACTTGTGTTAGTGTTGAAAAACCACTTTTCGCACTTGTGTTGGTGCAGGAAACCACTTTTGCTCTTGTATTAGTGTGGAAAAAACACTTTTCGCACTTGTGTTAGTGTTGAAAAACCACTTTTCGCACTTGTGTTGGTGCAGGAAACCACTTTTGCACTTGTATTAGTGTGGAAAAAACACTTTTCGCACTTGTGTTAGTGTTGAAAAACCACTTTTCGCACTTGTGTTAGTGTTGAAAAACCACTTTTCGCACTTGTGTTAGTGTTGAAAAACCACTTTTCGTACTTGTGTTAGTGTTGAAAAACCACTTTTCGCACTTGTGTTGGTGCAGGAAACCACTTTTGCACTTGTATTGGTGTGGAAAAACACTTTTTGCACTTGTGATAGTGTTGAAAAACCACTTTTTGCACTTGTGTTAGTGTTGAAAAACCACTTTTCGCACTTGTGTTGGTGCAGGAAACCACTTTTGCACTTGTATTAGTGTGTCAAAAACCACTTTTTGCACTTGTGTTATTGTTGAAAAACCACTTTTCGCACTTGTGTTAGTGTTGAAAAACCACTTTTCGCACTTGTGTTGGTGCAGGAAACCACTTTTGCTCTTGTATTAGTGTGGAAAAAACACTTTTCGCACTTGTGTTAGTGTTGAAAAACCACTTTTCGCACTTGTGTTGGTGCAGGAAACCACTTTTGCACTTGTATTAGTGTGGAAAAACACTTTTCGCACTTGTGTTAGTGTTGAAAAACCTCTTTTTGCACTTGTGTTAGTGTTGAAAAAACACTTTACGCACTTGTGTTGGTGCAGGAAACCACTTTTGCACTTGTATTAGTGTGGAAAAAACACTTTTTGCACTTGTGATAGTGTTGAAAAACCACTTTTCGCACTGTGTTAGTGTTGAAAAACCACTTTTCGCACTTGTGTTAGTGTTGAAAAACCACTTTTCGCACTTGTGTTGGTGCAGGAAACCACTTTTACACTTGTATTAGTGTGGAAAAAACACTTTTCGCACTTGTGTTAGTGTTGAAAAACCACTTTTCGCACTTGTGTTAGTGTTGAAAAACCACTTTTCGCACTTGTGTTGGTGCAGGAAACCACTTTTGCACTTGTATTAGTGTGGAAAAACCACTTTTTGCACTTGTGTTAGTGTTGAAAAACCACTTTTCGCACTTGTGTTGGTGCAGGAAACCACTTTTGCACTTGTATTAGTGTGGAAAAACCACTTTTCGCACTTGTGTTGGTGCAGGAAACCACTTTTGCACTTGTATTAGTGTGGAAAAACCACTTTTCGCACTTGTGTTAGTGTTGAAAAAACACTTTTCGCACTTGTGTTAGTGTTGAAAAACCACTTTTTGCACTTGTGTTGGTGCAGGAAACCACTTTTGCACATGTATTAGTGTGGAAAATACACTTTTTGCACTTGTGATAGTGTTGAAAAACCACTTTTCGCACTTGTGTTAGTGTTGAAAAACCACTTTTCGCACTTGTGTTAGTGTTGAAAAACCACTTTTCGCACTTGTGTTGGTGCAGGAAACCACTTTTGCACTTGTATTAGTGTGGAAAAAACACTTTTTGCACTTGTGATAGTGTTGAAAAACCACTTTTCGCACTTGTGTTAATGTTGAAAAACCACTTTTCGCACTTGTGTTGGTGCAGGAAACCACTTTTGCACTTGTATTAGTGTGGGAAAACCACTTTTGCACTTGTATTAGTGTTGAAAAACCACTTTTCACACTTGTGTTAGTGTTGAAAAACCACTTTTCGCACTTGTGTTGGTGCAGAGAACCACTTTTGCACTTGTATTAGTGTGGAAAAAACACTTTTTGCACTTGTGATAGTGTTGAAAAACCACTTTTCGCACTTGTGTTAGTGTTGAAAAACCACTTTTCGCACTTTTGTTAGTGTTGAAAAACCACTTTTCGCACTTGTGTTGGTGCAGGAAATCACATTTGCACTTGTATTAGTGTTGAAAAAACACTTTTTGCACTTTTGATAGTGTTGAAAAACCACCTTTTGCACTTGTGTTAGTGTTGAAAAACCACTTTTCGCACTTGTGTTAGTGTTGAAAAACCACTTTTCGCACTTGTATTAGTGTGGAAAAAACACTTTTTGCACTTGTGATAGTGTTGAAAAACCACTTTTTGCACTTTTATTAGTGTTGAAAAACCACTTTTCGCACTTGTGTTGGTGCAGGAAACCACTTTTGCACTTGTATTAGTGTGGAAAAACCACTTTTTGCACTTGTGTTATTGTTGAAAAACCACTTTTCGCACTTGTGTTAGTGTTGAAAAACCACTTTTCGCACTTGTGTTGGTGCAGGAAACCACTTTTGCTCTTGCATTAGTGTGGAAAAAACACTTTTCGCACTTGTGTTAGTGTTGAAAAACCACTTTTCGCACTTGTGTTGGTGCAGGAAACCACTTTTGCACTTGTATTAGTGTTGAAAAACTACTTTTCGCACTTGTGTTGGTGCAGGAAACCACTTTTGCACTTGTATTAGTGTGGAAAAAACACTTTTCGCACTTGTGTTAGTGTTGAAAAACCACTTTTCGCACTTGTGTTGGTGCAGGAAACCACTTTTGCTCTTGCATTAGTGTGGAAAAAACACTTTTCGCACTTGTGTTAGTGTGGAAAAAACACTTTTCGCACTTGTGTTAGTGTTGAAAAACCACTTTTTGCACTTGTGTTAGTGTTGAAAAACCACTTTTCGCACTTGTGTTGGTGCAGGAAACCACTTTTGCACTTGTATTAGTGTGGAAAAAACACTTTTTGCACTTGTGATAGTGTTGAAAAACCACTTTTCGCACTGTGTTAGTGTTGAAAAACCACTTTTCGCACTTGTGTTAGTGTTGAAAAACCACTTTTCGCACTTGTGTTAGTGTTGAAAAACCACTTTTCGCACTTGTGTTGGTGCAGGAAACCACTTTTGCTCTTGTATTAGTGTGGAAAAAACACTTTTCGCACTTGTGTTAGTGTTGAAAAACCACTTTTCGCACTTGTGTTGGTGCAGGAAACCACTTTTGCACTTGTATTAGTGTGGAAAAAACACTTTTCGCACTTGTGTTAGTGTTGAAAAACCACTTTTCGCACTTGTGTTAGTGTTGAAAAACCACTTTTCGCACTTGTGTTAGTGTTGAAAAACCACTTTTCGCACTTGTGTTAGTGTTGAAAAACCACTTTTCGCACTTGTGTTGGTGCAGGAAACCACTTTTGCACTTGTATTGGTGTGGAAAAAACACTTTTTGCACTTGTGTTAGTGTTGAAAAACCACTTTTCGCACTTGTGTTGGTGCAGGAAACCACTTTTGCACTTGTATTAGTGTGGAAAAAACACTTTTTGCACTTGTGATAGTGCTGAAAAACCAGTTTTCGCACTGTGTTAGTGTTGAAAAACCACTTTTCGCACTTGTGTTAGTGTTGAAAAACCACTTTTCGCACTTGTGTTGGTGCAGGAAACCACTTTTGCACTTGTATTAGTGTGGAAAAAACACTTTTCGCACTTGTGTTATTGTTGAAAAACGACTTTTCGCACTTGTGTTAGTGTTGAAAAACCACTTTTCGCACTTGTGTTAGTGTTGAAAAACCACTTTTCGCACTTGTGTTAGTGCAGGAAACCACTTTTTACCTTCGCAAAAGCGGAAGGTTATGTTTTGATCGCTGTGTATTTATTTGTATGTCTGTGTGTGTGTGTGTGTGTGTGTGTATGTTATTCGCATAACTCAAAAAGTATTCAACCGAATTGCATGAAATTTGGTGGGATGATTGGTTATTATACGGGACACATTTGATTAGATTTTGGGAGCAATCGGGTCAAAGGTCAAGGTCAAGGTCATGAAAAGGTCAAAATCGTATTTTAGTACAGTACAGAACAGTAGCTGCGGCGAAGGTATGCGCTCTACCGAGTGCCCGTTCTAGTTGCACTTGTATTGGTGTGGAAAAACCACTTTTCGCACTTGTGTTATTGTTGAAAAACCACTTTTCGCACTTGTGTTAGTGTTGAAAAACCACTTTTCGCACTTGTGTTGGTGCAGGAAACCACTTTTGCTCTTGCATTAGTGTGGAAAAAACACTTTTCGCACTTGTGTTAGTGTTGAAAAACCACTTTTCGCACTTGTGTTGGTGCAGGAAACCACTTTTGCACTTGTATTAGTGTTGAAAAACTACTTTTCGCACTTGTGTTGGTGCAGGAAACCACTTTTGCACTTGTATTAGTGTGGAAAAAACACTTTTCGCACTTGTGTTAGTGTTGAAAAACCACTTTTCGCACTTGTGTTGGTGCAGGAAACCACTTTTGCTCTTGCATTAGTGTGGAAAAAACACTTTTCGCACTTGTGTTAGTGTGGAAAAAACACTTTTCGCACTTGTGTTAGTGTTGAAAAACCACTTTTTGCACTTGTGTAAGTGTTGAAAAACCACTTTTCGCACTTGTGTTGGTGCAGGAAACAACTTTTGCACTTGTATTAGTGTGGAAAAAACACTTTTTGCACTTGTGATAGTGTTGAAAAACCACTTTTTGCACTTGTGTTAGTGTTGAAAAACCACTTTTCGCACTTGTGTTAGTGTTGAAAAACCACTTTTCGCACTTGTGTTGGTGCAGGAAACCACTTTTGCATTTGTATTGGTGTGGAAAAAACACTTTTTGCACTTGTGATAGTGTTGAAAAACCACTTTTTGCACTTGTGTTAGTGTTGAAAAACCACTTTTCGCACTTGTGTTGGTGCAGGAAACCACTTTTGCACTTGTATTAGTGTGTCAAAAACCACTTTTTGCACTTGTGTTATTGTTGAAAAACCACTTTTCGCACTTGTGTTAGTGTTGAAAAACCACTTTTCGCACTTGTGTTGGTGCAGGAAACCACTTTTGCTCTTGTATTAGTGTGGAAAAAACACTTTTCGCACTTGTGTTAGTGTTGAAAAACCACTTTTCGCACTTGTGTTGGTGCAGGAAACCACTTTTGCACTTGTATTAGTGTGGAAAAACACTTTTCGCACTTGTGTTAGTGTTGAAAAACCTCTTTTTGCACTTGTGTTAATGTTGAAAAAACACTTTACGCACTTGTGTTGGTGCAGGAAACCACTTTTGCACTTGTATTAGTGTGGAAAAAACACTTTTTGCACTTGTGATAGTGTTGAAAAACCACTTTTCGCACTGTGTTAGTGTTGAAAAACCACTTTTCGCACTTGTGTTAGTGTTGAAAAACCACTTTTCGCACTTGTGTTGGTGCAGGAAACCACTTTTGCACTTGTATTAGTGTGGAAAAACCACTTTTCGCACTTGTGTTAGTGTTGAAAAACCACTTATCGCACTTGTGTTAGTGTTGAAAAACCACTTTTCGCACTTGTGTTGGTGCAGGAAACCACTTTTGCTCTTGTATTAGTGTGGAAAAAACACTTTTCGCACTTGTGTTAGTGTTGAAAAACCACTTTTCGCACTTGTGTTGGTGCAGGAAACCACTTTTGCACTTGTATTAGTGTGGAAAAAACACTTTTCGCACTTGTGTTAGTGTTGAAAAACCACTTTTCGCACTTGTGTTAGTGTTGAAAAACCACTTTTCGCACTTGTGTTAGTGTTGAAAAACCACTTTTCGCACTTGTGTTGGTGCAGGAAACCACTTTTGCACTTGTATTAGTGTGGAAAAAACACTTTTCGCACTTGTGTTAGTGTTGAAAAACCACTTTTCGCACTTGTGTTGGTGCAGGAAACCACTTTTGCTCTTGCATTAGTGTGGAAAAAACACTTTTCGCACTTGTGTTAGTGTGGAAAAAACACTTTTCGCACTTGTGTTAGTGTTGAAAAACCACTTTTTGCACTTGTGTTAGTGTTGAAAAACCACTTTTCGCACTTGTGTTGGTGCAGGAAACAACTTTTGCACTTGTATTAGTGTGGAAAAAACACTTTTTGCACTTGTGATAGTGTTGAAAAACCACTTTTCGCACTGTGTTAGTGTTGAAAAACCACTTTTCGCACTTGTGTTAGTGTTGAAAAACCACTTTTCGCACTTGTGTTGGTGCAGGAAACCACTTTTACACTTGTATTAGTGTGGAAAAAACACTTTTCGCACTTGTGTTAGTGTTGAAAAACCACTTTTCGCACTTGTGTTAGTGTTGAAAAACCACTTTTCGCACTTGTGTTGGTGCAGGAAACCACTTTTGCACTTGTATTAGTGTGGAAAAAACACTTTTTGCACTTGTGATAGTGTTGAAAAACCACTTTTTGCACTTGTGTTAGTGTTGAAAAACCACTTTTCGCACTTGTGTTGGTGCAGGAAACCACTTTTGCACTTGTATTAGTGTGGAAAAACCACTTTTCGCACTTGTGTTAGTGTTGAAAAACCACTTTTCGCACTTGTGTTAGTGTTGAAAAACCACTTTTCGCACTTGTGTTGGTGTAGGAAACCACTTTTGCTCTTGTATTAGTGTGGAAAAAACACTTTTCGCACTTGTGTTAGTGTTGAAAAACCACTTTTCGCACTTGTGTTGGTGCAGGAAACCACTTTTGCACTTGTATTAGTGTGGAAAAAACACTTTTCGCACTTGTGTTAGTGTTGAAAAACCACTTTTCGCACTTGTGTTAGTGTTGAAAAACCACTTTTCGCACTTGTGTTAGTGTTGAAAAACCACTTTTCGCACTTGTGTTAGTGTTGAAAAACCACTTTTCGCACTTGTGTTGGTGCAGGAAACCACTTTTGCATTTGTATTGGTGTGGAAAAAACACTTTTTGCACTTGTGATAGTGTTGAAAAACCACTTTTTGCACTTGTGTTAGTGTTGAAAAACCACTTTTCGCACTTGTGTTGGTGCAGGAAACCACTTTTGCACTTGTATTAGTGTGTCAAAAACCACTTTTTGCACTTGTGTTATTGTTGAAAAACCACTTTTCGCACTTGTGTTAATGTTGAAAAACCACTTTTCGCACTTGTGTTGGTGCAGGAAACCACTTTTGCACTTGTATTAGTGTGGAAAAACCACTTTTGCACTTGTATTAGTGTTGAAAAACCACTTTTCACACTTGTGTTAGTGTTGAAAAACCACTTTTCGCACTTGTGTTGGTGCAGAGAACCACTTTTGCACTTGTATTAGTGTGGAAAAAACACTTTTTGCACTTGTGATAGTGTTGAAAAACCACTTTTCGCACTTGTGTTAGTGTTGAAAAACCACTTTTCGCACTTTTGTTAGTGTTGAAAAACCACTTTTCGCACTTGTGTTGGTGCAGGAAATCACATTTGCACTTGTATTAGTGTTGAAAAAACACTTTTTGCACTTTTGATAGTGTTGAAAAACCACCTTTTGCACTTGTGTTAGTGTTGAAAAACCACTTTTCGCACTTGTGTTAGTGTTGAAAAACCACTTTTCGCACTTGTATTAGTGTGGAAAAAACACTTTTTGCACTTGTGATAGTGTTGAAAAACCACTTTTTGCACTTTTGTTAGTGTTGAAAAACCACTTTTCGCACTTGTGTTGGTGCAGGAAACCACTTTTGCACTTGTATTAGTGTGGAAAAACCACTTTTTGCACTTGTGTTATTGTTGAAAAACCACTTTTCGCACTTGTGTTAGTGTTGAAAAACCACTTTTCGCACTTGTGTTGGTGCAGGAAACCACTTTTGCTCTTGCATTAGTGTGGAAAAAACACTTTTCGCACTTGTGTTAGTGTTGAAAAACCACTTTTCGCACTTGTGTTGGTGCAGGAAACCACTTTTGCACTTGTATTAGTGTTGAAAAACTACTTTTCGCACTTGTGTTGGTGCAGGAAACCACTTTTGCACTTGTATTAGTGTGGAAAAAACACTTTTCGCACTTGTGTTAGTGTTGAAAAACCACTTTTCGCACTTGTGTTG
The DNA here is from genome assembly GCF_964187855.1 of Myxine glutinosa. NCBI lineage: Eukaryota > Metazoa > Chordata > Myxini > Myxiniformes > Myxinidae > Myxine > Myxine glutinosa. The sequence continues at coordinate 72,641 of NW_027616692.1, read as the reverse complement.
GTGCAGGAAACCACTTTTGCTCTTGCATTAGTGTGGAAAAAACACTTTTCGCACTTGTGTTAGTGTGGAAAAAACACTTTTCGCACTTGTGTTAGTGTTGAAAAACCACTTTTTGCACTTGTGTTAGTGTTGAAAAACCACTTTTCGCACTTGTGTTGGTGCAGGAAACCACTTTTGCACTTGTATTAGTGTGGAAAAAACACTTTTTGCACTTGTGATAGTGTTGAAAAACCACTTTTCGCACTGTGTTAGTGTTGAAAAACCACTTTTCGCACTTGTGTTAGTGTTGAAAAACCACTTTTCGCACTTGTGTTAGTGTTGAAAAACCACTTTTCGCACTTGTGTTGGTGCAGGAAACCACTTTTGCTCTTGTATTAGTGTGGAAAAAACACTTTTCGCACTTGTGTTAGTGTTGAAAAACCACTTTTCGCACTTGTGTTGGTGCAGGAAACCACTTTTGCACTTGTATTAGTGTGGAAAAAACACTTTTCGCACTTGTGTTAGTGTTGAAAAACCACTTTTCGCACTTGTGTTAGTGTTGAAAAACCACTTTTCGCACTTGTGTTAGTGTTGAAAAACCACTTTTCGCACTTGTGTTAGTGTTGAAAAACCACTTTTCGCACTTGTGTTGGTGCAGGAAACCACTTTTGCACTTGTATTGGTGTGGAAAAAACACTTTTTGCACTTGTGTTAGTGTTGAAAAACCACTTTTCGCACTTGTGTTGGTGCAGGAAACCACTTTTGCACTTGTATTAGTGTGGAAAAAACACTTTTTGCACTTGTGATAGTGCTGAAAAACCACTTTTCGCACTGTGTTAGTGTTGAAAAACCACTTTTCGCACTTGTGTTAGTGTTGAAAAACCACTTTTCGCACTTGTGTTGGTGCAGGAAACCACTTTTGCACTTGTATTAGTGTGGAAAAAACACTTTTCGCACTTGTGTTATTGTTGAAAAACGACTTTTCGCACTTGTGTTAGTGTTGAAAAACCACTTTTCGCACTTGTGTTAGTGTTGAAAAACCACTTTTCGCACTTGTGTTAGTGCAGGAAACCACTTTTTACCTTCGCAAAAGCGGAAGGTTATGTTTTGATCGCTGTGTATTTATTTGTATGTCTGTGTGTGTGTGTGTGTGTGTGTGTATGTTATTCGCATAACTCAAAAAGTATTCAACCGAATTGCATGAAATTTGGTGGGATGATTGGTTATTATACGGGACACATTTGATTAGATTTTGGGAGCAATCGGGTCAAAGGTCAAGGTCAAGGTCATGAAAAGGTCAAAATCGTATTTTAGTACAGTACAGAACAGTAGCTGCGGCGAAGGTATGCGCTCTACCGAGTGCCCGTTCTAGTTGCACTTGTATTGGTGTGGAAAAACCACTTTTCGCACTTGTGTTATTGTTGAAAAACCACTTTTCGCACTTGTGTTAGTGTTGAAAAACCACTTTTCGCACTTGTGTTGGTGCAGGAAACCACTTTTGCTCTTGCATTAGTGTGGAAAAAACACTTTTCGCACTTGTGTTAGTGTTGAAAAACCACTTTTCGCACTTGTGTTGGTGCAGGAAACCACTTTTGCACTTGTATTAGTGTTGAAAAACTACTTTTCGCACTTGTGTTGGTGCAGGAAACCACTTTTGCACTTGTATTAGTGTGGAAAAAACACTTTTCGCACTTGTGTTAGTGTTGAAAAACCACTTTTCGCACTTGTGTTGGTGCAGGAAACCACTTTTGCTCTTGCATTAGTGTGGAAAAAACACTTTTCGCACTTGTGTTAGTGTGGAAAAAACACTTTTCGCACTTGTGTTAGTGTTGAAAAACCACTTTTTGCACTTGTGTAAGTGTTGAAAAACCACTTTTCGCACTTGTGTTGGTGCAGGAAACAACTTTTGCACTTGTATTAGTGTGGAAAAAACACTTTTTGCACTTGTGATAGTGTTGAAAAACCACTTTTCGCACTGTGTTAGTGTTGGAAAACCACTTTTCGCACTTGTGTTAGTGTTGAAAAACCACTTTTCGCACTTGTGTTAGTGTTGAAAAACCACTTTTCGCACTTGTGTTGGTGCAGGAAACCACTTTTGCTCTTGTATTAGTGTGGAAAAAACACTTTTCGCACTTGTGTTAGTGTTGAAAAACCACTTTTCGCACTTGTGTTGGTGCAGGAAACCACTTTTGCACTTGTATTAGTGTGGAAAAAACACTTTTCGCACTTGTGTTAGTGTTGAAAAACCACTTTTCGCACTTGTGTTAGTGTTGAAAAACCACTTTTCGCACTTGTGTTAGTGTTGAAAAACCACTTTTCGCACTTGTGTTAGTGTTGAAAAACCACTTTTCGCACTTGTGTTGGTGCAGGAAACCACTTTTGCACTTGTATTGGTGTGGAAAAAACACTTTTTGCACTTGTGTTAGTGTTGAAAAACCACTTTTCGCACTTGTGTTAGTGTTGAAAAACCACTTTTCGCACTTGTGTTGGTGCAGGAAACCACTTTTGCACTTGTATTAGTGTGGAAAAAACACTTTTCGCACTTGTGTTATTGTTGAAAAACGACTTTTCGCACTTGTGTTAGTGTTGAAAAACCACTTTTCGCACTTGTGTTAGTGTTGAAAAACCACTTTTCGCACTTGTGTTAGTGCAGGAAACCACTTTTTACCTTCGCAAAAGCGGAAGGTTATGTTTTGATCGCTGTGTATTTATTTGTATGTCTGTGTGTGTGTGTGTGTGTGTGTATGTTATTCGCATAACTCAAAAAGTATTCAACCGAATTGCATGAAATTTGGTGGGATGATTGGTTATTATACGGGACACATTTGATTAGATTTTGGGAGCAATCGGGTCAAAGGTCAAGGTCAAGGTCACGAAAAGGTCAAAATCGTATTTTAGTACAGTACAGAACAGTAGCTGCGGCGAAGGTATGCGCTCTACCGAGTGCCCGTTCTAGTTGCACTTGTATTGGTGTGGAAAAACCACTTTTCGCACTTGTGTTATTGTTGAAAAACCACTTTTTGCACTTGTGTTGGTGCAGGAAACCACTTTTGCTCTTGCATTAGTGTGGAAAAAACACTTTTCGCACTTGTGTTAGTGTTGAAAAACCACTTTTCGCACTTGTGTTGGTGCAGGAAACCACTTTTGCACTTGTATTAGTGTTGAAAAACTACTTTTCGCACTTGTGTTGGTGCAGGAAACCACTTTTGCACTTGTATTAGTGTGGAAAAAACACTTTTCGCACTTGTGTTAGTGTTGAAAAACCACTTTTCGCACTTGTGTTGGTGCAGGAAACCACTTTTGCTCTTGCATTAGTGTGGAAAAAACACTTTTCGCACTTGTGTTAGTGTGGAAAAAACACTTTTCGCACTTGTGTTAGTGTTGAAAAACCACTTTTTGCACTTGTGTAAGTGTTGAAAAACCACTTTTCGCACTTGTGTTGGTGCAGGAAACAACTTTTGCACTTGTATTAGTGTGGAAAAAACACTTTTTGCACTTGTGATAGTGTTGAAAAACCACTTTTCGCACTGTGTTAGTGTTGAAAAACCACTTTTCGCACTTGTGTTAGTGTTGAAAAACCACTTTTCGCACTTGTGTTGGTGCAGGAAACCACTTTTACACTTGTATTAGTGTGGAAAAAACACTTTTCGCACTTGTGTTAGTGTTGAAAAACCACTTTTCGCACTTGTGTTAGTGTTGAAAAACCACTTTTCGCACTTGTGTTGGTGCAGGAAACCACTTTTGCACTTGTATTAGTGTGGAAAAAACACTTTTTGCACTTGTGATAGTGTTGAAAAACCACTTTTTGCACTTGTGTTAGTGTTGAAAAACCACTTTTCGCACTTGTGTTGGTGCAGGAAACCACTTTTGCACTTGTATTAGTGTGGAAAAACCACTTTTCGCACTTGTGTTAGTGTTGAAAAACCACTTTTCGCACTTGTGTTAGTGTTGAAAAACCACTTTTCGCACTTGTGTTGGTGCAGGAAACCACTTTTGCTCTTGTATTAGTGTGGAAAAAACACTTTTCGCACTTGTGTTAGTGTTGAAAAACCACTTTTCGCACTTGTGTTGGTGCAGGAAACCACTTTTGCACTTGTATTAGTGTGGAAAAAACACTTTTCGCACTTGTGTTAGTGTTGAAAAACCACTTTTCGCACTTGTGTTAGTGTTGAAAAACCACTTTTTGCACTTGTGTTAGTGTTGAAAAACCACTTTTCGCACTTGTGTTGGTGCAGGAAACCACTTTTGCACTTGTATTAGTGTGGAAAAAACACTTTTCGCACTTGTGTTAGTGTTGAAAAACCACTTTTCGCACTTGTGTTGGTGCAGGAAACCACTTTTGCTCTTGCATTAGTGTGGAAAAAACACTTTTCGCACTTGTGTTAGTGTGGAAAAAACACTTTTCGCACTTGTGTTAGTGTTGAAAAACCACTTTTTGCACTTGTGTTAGTGTTGAAAAACCACTTTTCGCACTTGTGTTGGTGCAGGAAACCACTTTTGCACTTGTATTAGTGTGGAAAAACCACTTTTTGCACTTGTGTTATTGTTGAAAAACCACTTTTCGCACTTGTGTTAGTGTTGAAAAACCACTTTTCGCACTTGTGTTGGTGCAGGAAACCACTTTTGCTCTTGCATTAGTGTGGAAAAAACACTTTTCGCACTTGTGTTAGTGTTGAAAAACCACTTTTCGCACTTGTGTTGGTGCAGGAAACCACTTTTGCACTTGTATTAGTGTTGAAAAACTACTTTTCGCACTTGTGTTGGTGCAGGAAACCACTTTTGCACTTGTATTAGTGTGGAAAAAACACTTTTCGCACTTGTGTTAGTGTTGAAAAACCACTTTTCGCACTTGTGTTGGTGCAGGAAACCACTTTTGCTCTTGCATTAGTGTGGAAAAAACACTTTTCGCACTTGTGTTAGTGTGGAAAAAACACTTTTCGCACTTGTGTTAGTGTTGAAAAACCACTTTTTGCACTTGTGTTAGTGTTGAAAAACCACTTTTCGCACTTGTGTTGGTGCAGGAAACCACTTTTGCACTTGTATTAGTGTGGAAAAAACACTTTTTGCACTTGTGATAGTGTTGAAAAACCACTTTTCGCACTGTGTTAGTGTTGAAAAACCACTTTTCGCACTTGTGTTAGTGTTGAAAAACCACTTTTCGCACTTGTGTTAGTGTTGAAAAACCACTTTTCGCACTTGTGTTGGTGCAGGAAACCACTTTTGCTCTTGTATTAGTGTGGAAAAAACACTTTTCGCACTTGTGTTAGTGTTGAAAAACCACTTTTCGCACTTGTGTTGGTGCAGGAAACCACTTTTGCACTTGTATTAGTGTGGAAAAAACACTTTTCGCACTTGTGTTAGTGTTGAAAAACCACTTTTCGCACTTGTGTTAGTGTTGAAAAACCACTTTTCGCACTTGTGTTAGTGTTGAAAAACCACTTTTCGCACTTGTGTTAGTGTTGAAAAACCACTTTTCGCACTTGTGTTGGTGCAGGAAACCACTTTTGCACTTGTATTGGTGTGGAAAAAACACTTTTTGCACTTGTGTTAGTGTTGAAAAACCACTTTTCGCACTTGTGTTGGTGCAGGAAACCACTTTTGCACTTGTATTAGTGTGGAAAAAACACTTTTTGCACTTGTGATAGTGCTGAAAAACCACTTTTCGCACTGTGTTAGTGTTGAAAAACCACTTTTCGCACTTGTGTTAGTGTTGAAAAACCACTTTTCGCACTTGTGTTGGTGCAGGAAACCACTTTTGCACTTGTATTAGTGTGGAAAAAACACTTCGCACTTGTGTTATTGTTGAAAAACGACTTTTCGCACTTGTGTTAGTGTTGAAAAACCACTTTTCGCACTTGTGTTAGTGTTGAAAAACCACTTTTCGCACTTGTGTTAGTGCAGGAAACCACTTTTTACCTTCGCAAAAGCGGAAGGTTATGTTTTGATCGCTGTGTATTTATTTGTATGTCTGTGTGTGTGTGTGTGTGTGTGTGTATGTTATTCGCATAACTCAAAAAGTATTCAACCGAATTGCATGAAATTTGGTGGGATGATTGGTTATTATACGGGACACATTTGATTAGATTTTGGGAGCAATCGGGTCAAAGGTCAAGGTCAAGGTCATGAAAAGGTCAAAATCGTATTTTAGTACAGTACAGAACAGTAGCTGCGGCGAAGGTATGCGCTCTACCGAGTGCCCGTTCTAGTTGCACTTGTATTGGTGTGGAAAAACCACTTTTCGCACTTGTGTTATTGTTGAAAAACCACTTTTCGCACTTGTGTTAGTGTTGAAAAACCACTTTTCGCACTTGTGTTGGTGCAGGAAACCACTTTTGCTCTTGCATTAGTGTGGAAAAAACACTTTTCGCACTTGTGTTAGTGTTGAAAAACCACTTTTCGCACTTGTGTTGGTGCAGGAAACCACTTTTGCACTTGTATTAGTGTTGAAAAACTACTTTTCGCACTTGTGTTGGTGCAGGAAACCACTTTTGCACTTGTATTAGTGTGGAAAAAACACTTTTCGCACTTGTGTTAGTGTTGAAAAACCACTTTTCGCACTTGTGTTGGTGCAGGAAACCACTTTTGCTCTTGCATTAGTGTGGAAAAAACACTTTTCGCACTTGTGTTAGTGTGGAAAAAACACTTTTCGCACTTGTGTTAGTGTTGAAAAACCACTTTTTGCACTTGTGTAAGTGTTGAAAAACCACTTTTCGCACTTGTGTTGGTGCAGGAAACAACTTTTGCACTTGTATTAGTGTGGAAAAAACACTTTTTGCACTTGTGATAGTGTTGAAAAACCACTTTTCGCACTGTGTTAGTGTTGGAAAACCACTTTTCGCACTTGTGTTAGTGTTGAAAAACCACTTTTCGCACTTGTGTTAGTGTTGAAAAACCACTTTTCGCACTTGTGTTGGTGCAGGAAACCACTTTTGCTCTTGTATTAGTGTGGAAAAAACACTTTTCGCACTTGTGTTAGTGTTGAAAAACCACTTTTCGCACTTGTGTTGGTGCAGGAAACCACTTTTGCACTTGTATTAGTGTGGAAAAAATACTTTTCGCACTTGTGTTAGTGTTGAAAAACCACTTTTCGCACTTGTGTTAGTGTTGAAAAACCACTTTTCGCACTTGTGTTAGTGTTGAAAAACCACTTTTCGCACTTGTGTTAGTGTTGAAAAACCACTTTTCGCACTTGTGTTGGTGCAGGAAACCACTTTTGCACTTGTATTGGTGTGGAAAAAACACTTTTTGCACTTGTGTTAGTGTTGAAAAACCACTTTTCGCACTTGTGTTAGTGTTGAAAAACCACTTTTCGCACTTGTGTTGGTGCAGGAAACCACTTTTGCACTTGTATTAGTGTGGAAAAAACACTTTTCGCACTTGTGTTATTGTTGAAAAACGACTTTTCGCACTTGTGTTAGTGTTGAAAAACCACTTTTCGCACTTGTGTTAGTGTTGAAAAACCACTTTTCGCACTTGTGTTAGTGCAGGAAACCACTTTTTACCTTCGCAAAAGCGGAAGGTTATGTTTTGATCGCTGTGTATTTATTTGTATGTCTGTGTGTGTGTGTGTGTGTGTGTATGTTATTCGCATAACTCAAAAAGTATTCAACCGAATTGCATGAAATTTGGTGGGATGATTGGTTATTATACGGGACACATTTGATTAGATTTTGGGAGCAATCGGGTCAAAGGTCAAGGTCAAGGTCACGAAAAGGTCAAAATCGTATTTTAGTACAGTACAGAACAGTAGCTGCGGCGAAGGTATGCGCTCTACCGAGTGCCCGTTCTAGTTGCACTTGTATTGGTGTGGAAAAACCACTTTTCGCACTTGTGTTATTGTTGAAAAACCACTTTTTGCACTTGTGTTGGTGCAGGAAACCACTTTTGCTCTTGCATTAGTGTGGAAAAAACACTTTTCGCACTTGTGTTAGTGTTGAAAAACCACTTTTCGCACTTGTGTTGGTGCAGGAAACCACTTTTGCACTTGTATTAGTGTTGAAAAACTACTTTTCGCACTTGTGTTGGTGCAGGAAACCACTTTTGCACTTGTATTAGTGTGGAAAAAACACTTTTCGCACTTGTGTTAGTGTTGAAAAACCACTTTTCGCACTTGTGTTGGTGCAGGAAACCACTTTTGCTCTTGCATTAGTGTGGAAAAAACACTTTTCGCACTTGTGTTAGTGTGGAAAAAACACTTTTCGCACTTGTGTTAGTGTTGAAAAACCACTTTTTGCACTTGTGTAAGTGTTGAAAAACCACTTTTCGCACTTGTGTTGGTGCAGGAAACAACTTTTGCACTTGTATTAGTGTGGAAAAAACACTTTTTGCACTTGTGATAGTGTTGAAAAACCACTTTTCGCACTGTGTTAGTGTTGAAAAACCACTTTTCGCACTTGTGTTAGTGTTGAAAAACCACTTTTCGCACTTGTGTTGGTGCAGGAAACCACTTTTACACTTGTATTAGTGTGGAAAAAACACTTTTCGCACTTGTGTTAGTGTTGAAAAACCACTTTTCGCACTTGTGTTAGTGTTGAAAAACCACTTTTCGCACTTGTGTTGGTGCAGGAAACCACTTTTGCACTTGTATTAGTGTGGAAAAAACACTTTTTGCACTTGTGATAGTGTTGAAAAACCACTTTTTGCACTTGTGTTAGTGTTGAAAAACCACTTTTCGCACTTGTGTTGGTGCAGGAAACCACTTTTGCACTTGTATTAGTGTGGAAAAACCACTTTTCGCACTTGTGTTAGTGTTGAAAAACCACTTTTCGCACTTGTGTTAGTGTTGAAAAACCACTTTTCGCACTTGTGTTGGTGCAGGAAACCACTTTTGCTCTTGTATTAGTGTGGAAAAAACACTTTTCGCACTTGTGTTAGTGTTGAAAAACCACTTTTCGCACTTGTGTTGGTGCAGGAAACCACTTTTGCACTTGTATTAGTGTGGAAAAAACACTTTTCGCACTTGTGTTAGTGTTGAAAAACCACTTTTCGCACTTGTGTTAGTGTTGAAAAACCACTTTTTGCACTTGTGTTAGTGTTGAAAAACCACTTTTCGCACTTGTGTTGGTGCAGGAAACCACTTTTGCACTTGTATTAGTGTGGAAAAAACACTTTTCGCACTTGTGTTAGTGTTGAAAAACCACTTTTCGCACTTGTGTTGGTGCAGGAAACCACTTTTGCTCTTGCATTAGTGTGGAAAAAACACTTTTCGCACTTGTGTTAGTGTGGAAAAAACACTTTTCGCACTTGTGTTAGTGTTGAAAAACCACTTTTTGCACTTGTGTTAGTGTTGAAAAACCACTTTTCGCACTTGTGTTGGTGCAGGAAACAACTTTTGCACTTGTATTAGTGTGGAAAAAACACTTTTTGCACTTGTGATAGTGTTGAAAAACCACTTTTCGCACTGTGTTAGTGTTGAAAAACCACTTTTCGCACTTGTGTTAGTGTTGAAAAACCACTTTTTGCACTTGTGTTGGTGCAGGAAACCACTTTTGCACTTGTATTAGTGTGGAAAAAACACTTTTTGCACTTGTGATAGTGTTGAAAAACCACTTTTTGCACTTGTGTTAGTGTTGAAAAACCACTTTTCGCACTTGTGTTGGTGCAGGAAACCACTTTTGCACTTGTATTAGTGTGGAAAAACCACTTTTCGCACTTGTGTTAGTGTTGAAAAACCACTTTTTGCACTTGTGTTAGTGTTGAAAAACCACTTTTCGCACTTGTGTTGGTGCAGGAAACCACTTTTGCTCTTGTATTAGTGTGGAAAAAACACTTTTCGCACTTGTGTTAGTGTTGAAAAACCACTTTTCGCACTTGTGTTGGTGCAGGAAACCACTTTTGCACTTGTATTAGTGTGGAAAAAACACTTTTCGCACTTGTGTTAGTGTTGAAAAACCACTTTTCGCACTTGTGTTAGTGTTGAAAAACCACTTTTCGCACTTGTGTTAGTGTTGAAAAACCACTTTTCGCACTTGTGTTAGTGTTGAAAAACCACTTTTCGCACTTGTGTTGGTGCAGGAAACCACTTTTGCATTTGTATTGGTGTGGAAAAAACACTTTTTGCACTTGTGATAGTGTTGAAAAACCACTTTTTGCACTTGTGTTAGTGTTGAAAAACCACTTTTCGCACTTGTGTTGGTGCAGGAAACCACTTTTGCACTTGTATTAGTGTGTCAAAAACCACTTTTTGCACTTGTGTTATTGTTGAAAAACCACTTTTCGCACTTGTGTTAGTGTTGAAAAACCACTTTTCGCACTTGTGTTGGTGCAGGAAACCACTTTTGCTCTTGTATTAGTGTGGAAAAAACACTTTTCGCACTTGTGTTAGTGTTGAAAAACCACTTTTCGCACTTGTGTTGGTGCAGGAAACCACTTTTGCACTTGTATTAGTGTGGCAAAACACTTTTCGCACTTGTGTTAGTGTTGAAAAACCTCTTTTTGCACTTGTGTTAATGTTGAAAAAACACTTTACGCACTTGTGTTGGTGCAGGAAACCACTTTTGCACTTGTATTAGTGTGGAAAAAACACTTTTTGCACTTGTGATAGTGTTGAAAAACCACTTTTCGCACTGTGTTAGTGTTGAAAAACCACTTTTCGCACTTGTGTTAGTGTTGAAAAACCACTTTTCGCACTTGTGTTGGTGCAGGAAACCACTTTTGCACTTGTATTAGTGTGGAAAAACCACTTTTCGCACTTGTGTTAGTGTTGAAAAACCACTTTTCGCACTTGTGTTAGTGTTGAAAAACCACTTTTCGCACTTGTGTTGGTGCAGGAAACCACTTTTGCTCTTGTATTAGTGTGGAAAAAACACTTTTCGCACTTGTGTTAGTGTTGAAAAACCACTTTTCGCACTTGTGTTGGTGCAGGAAACCACTTTTGCACTTGTATTAGTGTGGAAAAAACACTTTTCGCACTTGTGTTAGTGTTGAAAAACCACTTTTCGCACTTGTGTTAGTGTTGAAAAACCACTTTTCGCACTTGTGTTAGTGTTGAAAAACCACTTTTCGCACTTGTGTTGGTGCAGGAAACCACTTTTGCACTTGTATTAGTGTGGAAAAAACACTTTTCGCACTTGTGTTAGTGTTGAAAAACCACTTTTCGCACTTGTGTTGGTGCAGGAAACCACTTTTGCTCTTGCATTAGTGTGGAAAAAACACTTTTCGCACTTGTGTTAGTGTGGAAAAAACACTTTTCGCACTTGTGTTAGTGTTGAAAAACCACTTTTTGCACTTGTGTTAGTGTTGAAAAACCACTTTTCGCACTTGTGTTGGTGCAGGAAACAACTTTTGCACTTGTATTAGTGTGGAAAAAACACTTTTTGCACTTGTGATAGTGTTGAAAAACCACTTTTCGCACTGTGTTAGTGTTGAAAAACCACTTTTCGCACTTGTGTTAGTGTTGAAAAACCACTTTTCGCACTTGTGTTGGTGCAGGAAACCACTTTTACACTTGTATTAGTGTGGAAAAAACACTTTTCGCACTTGTGTTAGTGTTGAAAAACCACTTTTCGCACTTGTGTTAGTGTTGAAAAACCACTTTTCGCACTTGTGTTGGTGCAGGAAACCACTTTTGCACTTGTATTAGTGTGGAAAAAACACTTTTTGCACTTGTGATAGTGTTGAAAAACCACTTTTTGCACTTGTGATAGTGTTGAAAAACCACTTTTTGCACTTGTGTTAGTGTTGAAAAACCACTTTTCGCACTTGTGTTGGTGCAGGAAACCACTTTTGCACTTGTATTAGTGTGGAAAAACCACTTTTCGCACTTGTGTTAGTGTTGAAAAACCACTTTTCGCACTTGTGTTAGTGTTGAAAAACCACTTTTCGCACTTGTGTTGGTGCAGGAAACCACTTTTGCTCCTGTATTAGTGTGGAAAAAACACTTTTCGCACTTGTGTTAGTGTTGAAAAACCACTTTTCGCACTTGTGTTGGTGCAGGAAACCACTTTTGCACTTGTATTGGTGTGGAAAAAACACTTTTTGCACTTGTGTTAGTGTTGAAAAACCACTTTTCGCACTTGTGTTAGTGTTGAAAAACCACTTTTCGCACTTGTGTTGGTGCAGGAAACCACTTTTGCACTTGTATTAGTGTGGAAAAAACACTTTTCGCACTTGTGTTATTGTTGAAAAACGACTTTTCGCACTTGTGTTAGTGTTGAAAAACCACTTTTCGCACTTGTGTTAGTGTTGAAAAACCACTTTTCGCACTTGTGTTAGTGCAGGAAACCACTTTTTACCTTCGCAAAAGCGGAAGGTTATGTTTTGATCGCTGTGTATTTATTTGTATGTCTGTGTGTGTGTGTGTGTGTGTGTATGTTATTCGCATAACTCAAAAAGTATTCAACCGAATTGCATGAAATTTGGTGGGATGATTGGTTATTATACGGGACACATTTGATTAGATTTTGGGAGCAATCGGGTCAAAGGTCAAGGTCAAGGTCACGAAAAGGTCAAAATCGTATTTTAGTACAGTACAGAACAGTAGCTGCGGCGAAGGTATGCGCTCTACCGAGTGCCCGTTCTAGTTGCACTTGTATTGGTGTGGAAAAACCACTTTTCGCACTTGTGTTATTGTTGAAAAACCACTTTTTGCACTTGTGTTGGTGCAGGAAACCACTTTTGCTCTTGCATTAGTGTGGAAAAAACACTTTTCGCACTTGTGTTAGTGTTGAAAAACCACTTTTCGCACTTGTGTTGGTGCAGGAAACCACTTTTGCACTTGTATTAGTGTTGAAAAACTACTTTTCGCACTTGTGTTGGTGCAGGAAACCACTTTTGCACTTGTATTAGTGTGGAAAAAACACTTTTCGCACTTGTGTTAGTGTTGAAAAACCACTTTTCGCACTTGTGTTGGTGCAGGAAACCACTTTTGCTCTTGCATTAGTGTGGAAAAAACACTTTTCGCACTTGTGTTAGTGTGGAAAAAACACTTTTCGCACTTGTGTTAGTGTTGAAAAACCACTTTTTGCACTTGTGTAAGTGTTGAAAAACCACTTTTCGCACTTGTGTTGGTGCAGGAAACAACTTTTGCACTTGTATTAGTGTGGAAAAAACACTTTTTGCACTTGTGATAGTGTTGAAAAACCACTTTTCGCACTGTGTTAGTGTTGAAAAACCACTTTTCGCACTTGTGTTAGTGTTGAAAAACCACTTTTCGCACTTGTGTTGGTGCAGGAAACCACTTTTACACTTGTATTAGTGTGGAAAAAACACTTTTCGCACTTGTGTTAGTGTTGAAAAACCACTTTTCGCACTTGTGTTAGTGTTGAAAAACCACTTTTCGCACTTGTGTTGGTGCAGGAAACCACTTTTGCACTTGTATTAGTGTGGAAAAAACACTTTTTGCACTTGTGATAGTGTTGAAAAACCACTTTTTGCACTTGTGTTAGTGTTGAAAAACCACTTTTCGCACTTGTGTTGGTGCAGGAAACCACTTTTGCACTTGTATTAGTGTGGAAAAACCACTTTTCGCACTTGTGTTAGTGTTGAAAAACCACTTTTCGCACTTGTGTTAGTGTTGAAAAACCACTTTTCGCACTTGTGTTGGTGCAGGAAACCACTTTTGCTCTTGTATTAGTGTGGAAAAAACACTTTTCGCACTTGTGTTAGTGTTGAAAAACCACTTTTCGCACTTGTGTTGGTGCAGGAAACCACTTTTGCACTTGTATTAGTGTGGAAAAAACACTTTTCGCACTTGTGTTAGTGTTGAAAAACCACTTTTCGCACTTGTGTTAGTGTTGAAAAACCACTTTTTGCACTTGTGTTAGTGTTGAAAAACCACTTTTCGCACTTGTGTTGGTGCAGGAAACCACTTTTGCACTTGTATTAGTGTGGAAAAAACACTTTTCGCACTTGTGTTAGTGTTGAAAAACCACTTTTCGCACTTGTGTTGGTGCAGGAAACCACTTTTGCTCTTGCATTAGTGTGGAAAAAACACTTTTCGCACTTGTGTTAGTGTGGAAAAAACACTTTTCGCACTTGTGTTAGTGTTGAAAAACCACTTTTTGCACTTGTGTTAGTGTTGAAAAACCACTTTTCGCACTTGTGTTGGTGCAGGAAACAACTTTTGCACTTGTATTAGTGTGGAAAAAACACTTTTTGCACTTGTGATAGTGTTGAAAAACCACTTTTCGCACTGTGTTAGTGTTGAAAAACCACTTTTCGCACTTGTGTTAGTGTTGAAAAACCACTTTTTGCACTTGTGTTGGTGCAGGAAACCACTTTTGCACTTGTATTAGTGTGGAAAAAACACTTTTTGCACTTGTGATAGTGTTGAAAAACCACTTTTTGCACTTGTGTTAGTGTTGAAAAACCACTTTTCGCACTTGTGTTGGTGCAGGAAACCACTTTTGCACTTGTATTAGTGTGGAAAAACCACTTTTCGCACTTGTGTTAGTGTTGAAAAACCACTTTTTGCACTTGTGTTAGTGTTGAAAAACCACTTTTCGCACTTGTGTTGGTGCAGGAAACCACTTTTGCTCTTGTATTAGTGTGGAAAAAACACTTTTCGCACTTGTGTTAGTGTTGAAAAACCACTTTTCGCACTTGTGTTGGTGCAGGAAACCACTTTTGCACTTGTATTAGTGTGGAAAAAACACTTTTCGCACTTGTGTTAGTGTTGAAAAACCACTTTTCGCACTTGTGTTAGTGTTGAAAAACCACTTTTCGCACTTGTGTTAGTGTTGAAAAACCACTTTTCGCACTTGTGTTAGTGTTGAAAAACCACTTTTCGCACTTGTGTTGGTGCAGGAAACCACTTTTGCATTTGTATTGGTGTGGAAAAAACACTTTTTGCACTTGTGATAGTGTTGAAAAACCACTTTTTGCACTTGTGTTAGTGTTGAAAAACCACTTTTCGCACTTGTGTTGGTGCAGGAAACCACTTTTGCACTTGTATTAGTGTGTCAAAAACCACTTTTTGCACTTGTGTTATTGTTGAAAAACCACTTTTCGCACTTGTGTTAGTGTTGAAAAACCACTTTTCGCACTTGTGTTGGTGCAGGAAACCACTTTTGCTCTTGTATTAGTGTGGAAAAAACACTTTTCGCACTTGTGTTAGTGTTGAAAAACCACTTTTCGCACTTGTGTTGGTGCAGGAAACCACTTTTGCACTTGTATTAGTGTGGCAAAACACTTTTCGCACTTGTGTTAGTGTTGAAAAACCTCTTTTTGCACTTGTGTTAATGTTGAAAAAACACTTTACGCACTTGTGTTGGTGCAGGAAACCACTTTTGCACTTGTATTAGTGTGGAAAAAACACTTTTTGCACTTGTGATAGTGTTGAAAAACCACTTTTCGCACTGTGTTAGTGTTGAAAAACCACTTTTCGCACTTGTGTTAGTGTTGAAAAACCACTTTTCGCACTTGTGTTGGTGCAGGAAACCACTTTTGCACTTGTATTAGTGTGGAAAAACCACTTTTCGCACTTGTGTTAGTGTTGAAAAACCACTTTTCGCACTTGTGTTAGTGTTGAAAAACCACTTTTCGCACTTGTGTTGGTGCAGGAAACCACTTTTGCTCTTGTATTAGTGTGGAAAAAACACTTTTCGCACTTGTGTTAGTGTTGAAAAACCACTTTTCGCACTTGTGTTGGTGCAGGAAACCACTTTTGCACTTGTATTAGTGTGGAAAAAACACTTTTCGCACTTGTGTTAGTGTTGAAAAACCACTTTTCGCACTTGTGTTAGTGTTGAAAAACCACTTTTCGCACTTGTGTTAGTGTTGAAAAACCACTTTTCGCACTTGTGTTGGTGCAGGAAACCACTTTTGCACTTGTATTAGTGTGGAAAAAACACTTTTCGCACTTGTGTTAGTGTTGAAAAACCACTTTTCGCACTTGTGTTGGTGCAGGAAACCACTTTTGCTCTTGCATTAGTGTGGAAAAAACACTTTTCGCACTTGTGTTAGTGTGGAAAAAACACTTTTCGCACTTGTGTTAGTGTTGAAAAACCACTTTTTGCACTTGTGTTAGTGTTGAAAAACCACTTTTCGCACTTGTGTTGGTGCAGGAAACAACTTTTGCACTTGTATTAGTGTGGAAAAAACACTTTTTGCACTTGTGATAGTGTTGAAAAACCACTTTTCGCACTGTGTTAGTGTTGAAAAACCACTTTTCGCACTTGTGTTAGTGTTGAAAAACCACTTTTCGCACTTGTGTTGGTGCAGGAAACCACTTTTACACTTGTATTAGTGTGGAAAAAACACTTTTCGCACTTGTGTTAGTGTTGAAAAACCACTTTTCGCACTTGTGTTAGTGTTGAAAAACCACTTTTCGCACTTGTGTTGGTGCAGGAAACCACTTTTGCACTTGTATTAGTGTGGAAAAAACACTTTTTGCACTTGTGATAGTGTTGAAAAACCACTTTTTGCACTTGTGATAGTGTTGAAAAACCACTTTTTGCACTTGTGTTAGTGTTGAAAAACCACTTTTCGCACTTGTGTTGGTGCAGGAAACCACTTTTGCACTTGTATTAGTGTGGAAAAACCACTTTTCGCACTTGTGTTAGTGTTGAAAAACCACTTTTCGCACTTGTGTTAGTGTTGAAAAACCACTTTTCGCACTTGTGTTGGTGCAGGAAACCACTTTTGCTCCTGTATTAGTGTGGAAAAAACACTTTTCGCACTTGTGTTAGTGTTGAAAAACCACTTTTCGCACTTGTGTTGGTGCAGGAAACCACTTTTGCACTTGTATTAGTGTGGAAAAAACACTTTTCGCACTTGTGTTAGTGTTGAAAAACCACTTTTCGCACTTGTGTTAGTGTTGAAAAACCACTTTTCGCACTTGTGTTAGTGTTGAAAAACCACTTTTCGCACTTGTGTTAGTGTTGAAAAACCACTTTTCGCACTTGTGTTGGTGCAGGAAACCACTTTTGCATTTGTATTGGTGTGGAAAAAACACTTTTTGCACTTGTGATAGTGTTGAAAAACCACTTTTTGCACTTGTGTTAGTGTTGAAAAACCACTTTTCGCACTTGTGTTGGTGCAGGAAACCACTTTTGCACTTGTATTAGTGTGTCAAAAACCACTTTTTGCACTTGTGTTATTGTTGAAAAACCACTTTTCGCACTTGTGTTAGTGTTGAAAAACCACTTTTCGCACTTGTGTTGGTGCAGGAAACCACTTTTGCTCTTGTATTAGTGTGGAAAAAACACTTTTCGCACTTGTGTTAGTGTTGAAAAACCACTTTTCGCACTTGTGTTGGTGCAGGAAACCACTTTTGCACTTGTATTAGTGTGGAAAAACACTTTTCGCACTTGTGTTAGTGTTGAAAAACCTCTTTTTGCACTTGTGTTAATGTTGAAAAAACACTTTACGCACTTGTGTTGGTGCAGGAAACCACTTTTGCACTTGTATTAGTGTGGAAAAAACACTTTTTGCACTTGTGATAGTGTTGAAAAACCACTTTTCGCACTGTGTTAGTGTTGAAAAACCACTTTTCGCACTTGTGTTAGTGTTGAAAAACCACTTTTCGCACTTGTGTTGGTGCAGGAAACCACTTTTACACTTGTATTAGTGTGGAAAAAACACTTTTCGCACTTGTGTTCGTGTTCAAAAACCACTTTTCGCACTTGTGTTAGTGTTGAAAAACCACTTTTCGCACTTGTGTTGGTGCAGGAAACCACTTTTGCACTTGTATTAGTGTGGAAAAACCACTTTTTGCACTTGTGTTAGTGTTGAAAAACCACTTTTCGCACTTGTGTTGGTGCAGGAAACCACTTTTGCACTTGTATTAGTGTGGAAAAACCACTTTTCGCACTTGTGTTGGTGCAGGAAACCACTTTTGCACTTGTATTAGTGTGGAAAAACCACTTTTTGCACTTGTGTTAGTGTTGAAAAAACACTTTTCGCACTTGTGTTAGTGTTGAAAAACCACTTTTTGCACTTGTGTTGGTGCAGGAAACCACTTTTGCACGTGTATTAGTGTGGAAAATACACTTTTTGCACTTGTGATAGTGTTGAAAAACCACTTTTCGCACTTGTGTTAGTGTTGAAAAACCACTTTTCGCACTTGTGTTAGTGTTGAAAAACCACATTTCGCACTTGTGTTGGTGCAGGAAACCACTTTTGCACTTGTATTAGTGTGGAAAAAACACTTTTTGCACTTGTGATAGTGTTGAAAAACCACTTTTCGCACTTGTGTTAATGTTGAAAAACCACTTTTCGCACTTGTGTTGGTGCAGGAAACCACTTTTGCACTTGTATTAGTGTGGAAAAACCACTTTTGCACTTGTATTAGTGTTGAAAAACCACTTTTCGCACTTGTGTTAGTGTTGAAAAACCACTTTTCGCACTTGTGTTGGTGCAGGGAACCACTTTTGCACTTGTATTAGTGTGGAAAAAACACTTTTTGCACTTGTGATAGTGTTGAAAAACCACTTTTCGCACTTGTGTTAGTGTTGAAAAACCACTTTTCGCACTTGTGTTAGTGTTGAAAAACCACTTTTCGCACTTGTGTTGGTGCAGGAAATCACATTTGCACTTGTATTAGTGTTGAAAAAACACTTTTTGCACTTTTGATAGTGTTGAAAAACCACCTTTTGCACTTGTGTTAGTGTTGAAAAACCACTTTTCGCACTTGTGTTAGTGTTGAAAAACCACTTTTCGCACTTGTATTAGTGTGGAAAAAACACTTTTCGCACTTGTGTTAGTGTTGAAAAACCACTTTTCACACTTGTGTTGGTGCAGGAAACCACTTTTGCACTTGTATTAGTGTGGAAAAAACACTTTTCGCACTTGTGTTAGTGTTGAAAAACCACTTTTCGCACTTGTGTTAGTGTTGAAAAACCACTTTTCGCACTTGTGTTGGTGCAGGAAACCACTTTTGCACTTGTATTAGTGTGGAAAAAACACTTTTTGCACTTGTGATAGTGTTGAAAAACCACTTTTCGCACTGTGTTAGTGTTGAAAAACCACTTTTCGCACTTGTGTTAGTGTTGAAAAACCACTTTTCGCACTTGTGTTGGTGCAGGAAACCACTTTTGCACTTGTATTAGTGTGGAAAAAACACTTTTCGCACTTGTGTTATTGTTGAAAAACGACTTTTCGCACTTGTGTTAGTGTTGAAAAACCACTTTTCGCACTTGTGTTAGTGTTGAAAAACCACTTTTCGCACTTGTGTTGGTGCAGGAAACCACTTTTTGCACTTGTATTGGTGTGGAAAAAACACTTTTTGCACTTGTGATTGTGTTGAAAAACCACTTTTTGCACTTGTGTTAGTGTTGAAAAACCACTTTTCGCACTTGTGTTGGTGCAGGAAACCACTTTTGCACTTGTATTAGTGTGGAAAAACCACTTTTTGCACTTGTGTTATTGTTGAAAAACCACTTTTCGCACTTGTGTTAGTGTTGAAAAACCACTTTTCGCACTTGTGTTGGTGCAGGAAACCACTTTTGCTCTTGCATTAGTGTGGAAAAAACACTTTTCGCACTTGTGTTAGTGTTGAAAAACCACTTTTCGCACTTGTGTTGGTGCAGGAAACCACTTTTGCACTTGTATTAGTGTTGAAAAACTACTTTTCGCACTTGTGTTGGTGCAGGAAACCACTTTTGCACTTGTATTAGTGTGGAAAAAACACTTTTCGCACTTGTGTTAGTGTTGAAAAACCACTTTTCGCACTTGTGTTGGTGCAGGAAACCACTTTTGCTCTTGCATTAGTGTGGAAAAAACACTTTTCGCACTTGTGTTAGTGTGGAAAAAACACTTTTCGCACTTGTGTTAGTGTTGAAAAACCACTTTTTGCACTTGTGTTAGTGTTGAAAAACCACTTTTCGCACTTGTGTTGGTGCAGGAAACCACTTTTGCACTTGTATTAGTGTGGAAAAAACACTTTTTGCACTTGTGATAGTGTTGAAAAACCACTTTTCGCACTGTGTTAGTGTTGAAAAACCACTTTTCGCACTTGTGTTAGTGTTGAAAAACCACTTTTCGCACTTGTGTTAGTGTTGAAAAACCACTTTTCGCACTTGTGTTGGTGCAGGAAACCACTTTTGCACTTGTATTAGTGTGTCAAAAACCACTTTTTGCACTTGTGTTATTGTTGAAAAACCACTTTTCGCACTTGTGTTAGTGTTGAAAAACCACTTTTCGCACTTGTGTTGGTGCAGGAAACCACTTTTGCTCTTGTATTAGTGTGGAAAAAACACTTTTTGCACTTGTGTTAGTGTTGAAAAACCACTTTTCGCACTTGTGTTGGTGCAGGAAACCACTTTTGCACTTGTATTAGTGTGGAAAAACACTTTTCGCACTTGTGTTAGTGTTGAAAAACCTCTTTTTGCACTTGTGTTAGTGTTGAAAAAACACTTTACGCACTTGTGTTGGTGCAGGAAACCACTTTTGCACTTGTATTAGTGTGGAAAAAACACTTTTTGCACTTGTGATAGTGTTGAAAAACCACTTTTCGCACTGTGTTAGTGTTGAAAAACCACTTTTCGCACTTGTGTTAGTGTTGAAAAACCACTTTTCGCACTTGTGTTGGTGCAGGAAACCACTTTTACACTTGTATTAGTGTGGAAAAAACACTTTTCGCACTTGTGTTAGTGTTGAAAAACCACTTTTCGCACTTGTGTTAGTGTTGAAAAACCACTTTTCGCACTTGTGTTGGTGCAGGAAACCACTTTTGCACTTGTATTAGTGTGGAAAAACCACTTTTTGCACTTGTGTTAGTGTTGAAAAACCACTTTTCGCACTTGTGTTGGTGCAGGAAACCACTTTTGCACTTGTATTAGTGTGGAAAAACCACTTTTCGCACTTGTGTTGGTGCAGGAAACCACTTTTGCACTTGTATTAGTGTGGAAAAACCACTTTTTGCACTTGTGTTAGTGTTGAAAAAACACTTTTCGCACTTGTGTTAGTGTTGAAAAACCACTTTTTGCACTTGTGTTGGTGCAGGAAACCACTTTTGCACGTGTATTAGTGTGGAAAATACACTTTTTGCACTTGTGATAGTGTTGAAAAACCACTTTTCGCACTTGTGTTAGTGTTGAAAAACCACTTTTCGCACTTGTGTTAGTGTTGAAAAACCACTTTTCGCACTTGTGTTGGTGCAGGAAACCACTTTTGCACTTGTATTAGTGTGGAAAAAACACTTTTTGCACTTGTGATAGTGTTGAAAAACCACTTTTCGCACTTGTGTTAATGTTGAAAAACCACTTTTCGCACTTGTGTTGGTGCAGGAAACCACTTTTGCACTTGTATTAGTGTGGAAAAACCACTTTTGCACTTGTATTAGTGTTGAAAAACCACTTTTCGCACTTGTGTTAGTGTTGAAAAACCACTTTTCGCACTTGTGTTGGTGCAGGGAACCACTTTTGCACTTGTATTAGTGTGGAAAAAACACTTTTTGCACTTGTGATAGTGTTGAAAAACCACTTTTCGCACTTGTGTTAGTGTTGAAAAACCACTTTTCGCACTTGTGTTAGTGTTGAAAAACCACTTTTCGCACTTGTGTTGGTGCAGGAAATCACATTTGCACTTGTATTAGTGTTGAAAAAACACTTTTTGCACTTTTGATAGTGTTGAAAAACCACCTTTTGCACTTGTGTTAGTGTTGAAAAACCACTTTTCGCACTTGTGTTAGTGTTGAAAAACCACTTTTCGCACTTGTGTTAGTGTTGAAAAACCACTTTTCGCACTTGTGTTGGTGCAGGAAATCACATTTGCACTTGTGTTGGTGCAGGAAATCACATTTGCACTTGTATTAGTGTTGAAAAAACACTTTTTGCACTTTTGATAGTGTTGAAAAACCACCTTTTGCACTTGTGTTAGTGTTGAAAAACCACTTTTCGCACTTGTGTTAGTGTTGAAAAACCACTTTTCGCACTTGTATTAGTGTGGAAAAAACACTTTTCGCACTTGTGTTAGTGTTGAAAAACCACTTTTCGCACTTGTGTTGGGGCAGGAAACCACTTTTGCACTTGTATTAGTGTGGAAAAAACACTTTTCGCACTTGTGTTAGTGTTGAAAAACCATTTTTCGCACTTGTGTTAGTGTTGAAAAACCACTTTTCGCACTTGTGTTGGTGCAGGAAACCACTTTTGCACTTGTATTAGTGTGGAAAAAACACTTTTTGCACTTGTGATAGTGTTGAAAAACCACTTTTCGCACTGTGTTAGTGTTGAAAAACCACTTTTCGCACTTGTGTTAGTGTTGAAAAACCACTTTTCGCACTTGTGTTGGTGCAGGAAACCACTTTTGCACTTGTATTAGTGTGGAAAAAACACTTTTCGCACTTGTGTTATTGTTGAAAAACGACTTTTCGCACTTGTGTTAGTGTTGAAAAACCACTTTTCGCACTTGTGTTAGTGTTGAAAAACCACTTTTCGCACTTGTGTTGGTGCAGGAAACCACTTTTTGCACTTGTATTGGTGTGGAAAAAACACTTTTTGCACTTGTGATTGTGTTGAAAAACCACTTTTTGCACTTGTGTTAGTGTTGAAAAACCACTTTTCGCACTTGTGTTGGTGCAGGAAACCACTTTTGCACTTGTATTAGTGTGGAAAAACCACTTTTTGCACTTGTGTTATTGTTGAAAAACCACTTTTCGCACTTGTGTTAGTGTTGAAAAACCACTTTTCGCACTTGTGTTGGTGCAGGAAACCACTTTTGCTCTTGCATTAGTGTGGAAAAAACACTTTTCGCACTTGTGTTAGTGTTGAAAAACCACTTTTCGCACTTGTGTTGGTGCAGGAAACCACTTTTGCACTTGTATTAGTGTTGAAAAACTACTTTTCGCACTTGTGTTGGTGCAGGAAACCACTTTTGCACTTGTATTAGTGTGGAAAAAACACTTTTCGCACTTGTGTTAGTGTTGAAAAACCACTTTTCGCACTTGTGTTGGTGCAGGAAACCACTTTTGCTCTTGCATTAGTGTGGAAAAAACACTTTTCGCACTTGTGTTAGTGTGGAAAAAACACTTTTCGCACTTGTGTTAGTGTTGAAAAACCACTTTTTGCACTTGTGTTAGTGTTGAAAAACCACTTTTCGCACTTGTGTTGGTGCAGGAAACCACTTTTGCACTTGTATTAGTGTGGAAAAAACACTTTTTGCACTTGTGATAGTGTTGAAAAACCACTTTTCGCACTGTGTTAGTGTTGAAAAACCACTTTTCGCACTTGTGTTAGTGTTGAAAAACCACTTTTCGCACTTGTGTTAGTGTTGAAAAACCACTTTTCGCACTTGTGTTGGTGCAGGAAACCACTTTTGCACTTGTATTAGTGTGTCAAAAACCACTTTTTGCACTTGTGTTATTGTTGAAAAACCACTTTTCGCACTTGTGTTAGTGTTGAAAAACCACTTTTCGCACTTGTGTTGGTGCAGGAAACCACTTTTGCTCTTGTATTAGTGTGGAAAAAACACTTTTTGCACTTGTGTTAGTCTTGAAAAACCACTTTTCGCACTTGTGTTGGTGCAGGAAACCACTTTTGCACTTGTATTAGTGTGGAAAAACACTTTTCGCACTTGTGTTAGTGTTGAAAAACCTCTTTTTGCACTTGTGTTAGTGTTGAAAAAACACTTTACGCACTTGTGTTGGTGCAGGAAACCACTTTTGCACTTGTATTAGTGTGGAAAAAACACTTTTTGCACTTGTGATAGTGTTGAAAAACCACTTTTCGCACTGTGTTAGTGTTGAAAAACCACTTTTCGCACTTGTGTTAGTGTTGAAAAACCACTTTTCGCACTTGTGTTGGTGCAGGAAACCACTTTTACACTTGTATTAGTGTGGAAAAAACACTTTTCGCACTTGTGTTAGTGTTGAAAAACCACTTTTCGCACTTGTGTTAGTGTTGAAAAACCACTTTTCGCACTTGTGTTGGTGCAGGAAACCACTTTTGCACTTGTATTAGTGTGGAAAAACCACTTTTTGCACTTGTGTTAGTGTTGAAAAACCACTTTTCGCACTTGTGTTGGTGCAGGAAACCACTTTTGCACTTGTATTAGTGTGGAAAAACCACTTTTCGCACTTGTGTTGGTGCAGGAAACCACTTTTGCACTTGTATTAGTGTGGAAAAACCACTTTTTGCACTTGTGTTAGTGTTGAAAAAACACTTTTCGCACTTGTGTTAGTGTTGAAAAACCACTTTTTGCACATGTGTTGGTGCAGGAAACCACTTTTGCACGTGTATTAGTGTGGAAAATACACTTTTTGCACTTGTGATAGTGTTGAAAAACCACTTTTCGCACTTGTGTTAGTGTTGAAAAACCACTTTTCGCACTTGTGTTAGTGTTGAAAAACCACTTTTCGCACTTGTGTTGGTGCAGGAAACCACTTTTGCACTTGTATTAGTGTGGAAAAAACACTTTTTGCACTTGTGATAGTGTTGAAAAAACACTTTTCGCACTTGTGTTAGTGTTGAAAAACCACTTTTTGCACTTGTGTTGGTGCAGGAAACCACTTTTGCACGTGTATTAGTGTGGAAAATACACTTTTTGCACTTGTGATAGTGTTGAAAAACCACTTTTCGCACTTGTGTTAGTGTTGAAAAACCACTTTTCGCACTTGTGTTAGTGTTGAAAAACCACTTTTCGCACTTGTGTTGGTGCAGGAAACCACTTTTGCACTTGTATTAGTGTGGAAAAACCACTTTTCGCACTTGTGTTAGTGTTGAAAAACCACTTTTTGCACTTGTGTTAGTGTTGAAAAACCACTTTTCGCACTTGTGTTGGTGCAGGAAACCACTTTTGCTCTTGTATTAGTGTGGAAAAAACACTTTTCGCACTTGTGTTAGTGTTGAAAAACCACTTTTCGCACTTGTGTTGGTGCAGGAAACCACTTTTGCACTTGTATTAGTGTGGAAAAAACACTTTTCGCACTTGTGTTAGTGTTGAAAAACCACTTTTCGCACTTGTGTTAGTGTTGAAAAACCACTTTTCGCACTTGTGTTAGTGTTGAAAAACCACTTTTCGCACTTGTGTTAGTGTTGAAAAACCACTTTTCGCACTTGTGTTGGTGCAGGAAACCACTTTTGCATTTGTATTGGTGTGGAAAAAACACTTTTTGCACTTGTGATAGTGTTGAAAAACCACTTTTTGCACTTGTGTTAGTGTTGAAAAACCACTTTTCGCACTTGTGTTGGTGCAGGAAACCACTTTTGCACTTGTATTAGTGTGTCAAAAACCACTTTTTGCACTTGTGTTATTGTTGAAAAACCACTTTTCGCACTTGTGTTAGTGTTGAAAAACCACTTTTCGCACTTGTGTTGGTGCAGGAAACCACTTTTGCTCTTGTATTAGTGTGGAAAAAACACTTTTCGCACTTGTGTTAGTGTTGAAAAACCACTTTTCGCACTTGTGTTGGTGCAGGAAACCACTTTTGCACTTGTATTAGTGTGGCAAAACACTTTTCGCACTTGTGTTAGTGTTGAAAAACCTCTTTTTGCACTTGTGTTAATGTTGAAAAAACACTTTACGCACTTGTGTTGGTGCAGGAAACCACTTTTGCACTTGTATTAGTGTGGAAAAAACACTTTTTGCACTTGTGATAGTGTTGAAAAACCACTTTTCGCACTGTGTTAGTGTTGAAAAACCACTTTTCGCACTTGTGTTAGTGTTGAAAAACCACTTTTCGCACTTGTGTTGGTGCAGGAAACCACTTTTGCACTTGTATTAGTGTGGAAAAACCACTTTTCGCACTTGTGTTAGTGTTGAAAAACCACTTTTCGCACTTGTGTTAGTGTTGAAAAACCACTTTTCGCACTTGTGTTGGTGCAGGAAACCACTTTTGCTCTTGTATTAGTGTGGAAAAAACACTTTTCGCACTTGTGTTAGTGTTGAAAAACCACTTTTCGCACTTGTGTTGGTGCAGGAAACCACTTTTGCACTTGTATTAGTGTGGAAAAAACACTTTTCGCACTTGTGTTAGTGTTGAAAAACCACTTTTCGCACTTGTGTTAGTGTTGAAAAACCACTTTTCGCACTTGTGTTAGTGTTGAAAAACCACTTTTCGCACTTGTGTTGGTGCAGGAAACCACTTTTGCACTTGTATTAGTGTGGAAAAAACACTTTTCGCACTTGTGTTAGTGTTGAAAAACCACTTTTCGCACTTGTGTTGGTGCAGGAAACCACTTTTGCTCTTGCATTAGTGTGGAAAAAACACTTTTCGCACTTGTGTTAGTGTGGAAAAAACACTTTTCGCACTTGTGTTAGTGTTGAAAAACCACTTTTTGCACTTGTGTTAGTGTTGAAAAACCACTTTTCGCACTTGTGTTGGTGCAGGAAACCACTTTTGCACTTGTATTAGTGTGGAAAAACACTTTTCGCACTTGTGTTAGTGTTGAAAAACCTCTTTTTGCACTTGTGTTAGTGTTGAAAAAACACTTTACGCACTTGTGTTGGTGCAGGAAACCACTTTTGCACTTGTATTAGTGTGGAAAAAACACTTTTTGCACTTGTGATAGTGTTGAAAAACCACTTTTCGCACTGTGTTAGTGTTGAAAAACCACTTTTCGCACTTGTGTTAGTGTTGAAAAACCACTTTTCGCACTTGTGTTGGTGCAGGAAACCACTTTTACACTTGTATTAGTGTGGAAAAAACACTTTTCGCACTTGTGTTAGTGTTGAAAAACCACTTTTCGCACTTGTGTTAGTGTTGAAAAACCACTTTTCGCACTTGTGTTGGTGCAGGAAACCACTTTTGCACTTGTATTAGTGTGGAAAAACCACTTTTTGCACTTGTGTTAGTGTTGAAAAACCACTTTTCGCACTTGTGTTGGTGCAGGAAACCACTTTTGCACTTGTATTAGTGTGGAAAAACCACTTTTCGCACTTGTGTTGGTGCAGGAAACCACTTTTGCACTTGTATTAGTGTGGAAAAACCACTTTTTGCACTTGTGTTAGTGTTGAAAAAACACTTTTCGCACTTGTGTTAGTGTTGAAAAACCACTTTTTGCACATGTGTTGGTGCAGGAAACCACTTTTGCACGTGTATTAGTGTGGAAAATACACTTTTTGCACTTGTGATAGTGTTGAAAAACCACTTTTCGCACTTGTGTTAGTGTTGAAAAACCACTTTTCGCACTTGTGTTAGTGTTGAAAAACCACTTTTCGCACTTGTGTTGGTGCAGGAAACCACTTTTGCACTTGTATTAGTGTGGAAAAAACACTTTTTGCACTTGTGATAGTGTTGAAAAAACACTTTTCGCACTTGTGTTAGTGTTGAAAAACCACTTTTTGCACTTGTGTTGGTGCAGGAAACCACTTTTGCACGTGTATTAGTGTGGAAAATACACTTTTTGCACTTGTGATAGTGTTGAAAAACCACTTTTCGCACTTGTGTTAGTGTTGAAAAACCACTTTTCGCACTTGTGTTAGTGTTGAAAAACCACTTTTCGCACTTGTGTTGGTGCAGGAAACCACTTTTGCACTTGTATTAGTGTGGAAAAACCACTTTTCGCACTTGTGTTAGTGTTGAAAAACCACTTTTTGCACTTGTGTTAGTGTTGAAAAACCACTTTTCGCACTTGTGTTGGTGCAGGAAACCACTTTTGCTCTTGTATTAGTGTGGAAAAAACACTTTTCGCACTTGTGTTAGTGTTGAAAAACCACTTTTCGCACTTGTGTTGGTGCAGGAAACCACTTTTGCACTTGTATTAGTGTGGAAAAAACACTTTTCGCACTTGTGTTAGTGTTGAAAAACCACTTTTCGCACTTGTGTTAGTGTTGAAAAACCACTTTTCGCACTTGTGTTAGTGTTGAAAAACCACTTTTCGCACTTGTGTTAGTGTTGAAAAACCACTTTTCGCACTTGTGTTGGTGCAGGAAACCACTTTTGCATTTGTATTGGTGTGGAAAAAACACTTTTTGCACTTGTGATAGTGTTGAAAAACCACTTTTTGCACTTGTGTTAGTGTTGAAAAACCACTTTTCGCACTTGTGTTGGTGCAGGAAACCACTTTTGCACTTGTATTAGTGTGTCAAAAACCACTTTTTGCACTTGTGTTATTGTTGAAAAACCACTTTTCGCACTTGTGTTAGTGTTGAAAAACCACTTTTCGCACTTGTGTTGGTGCAGGAAACCACTTTTGCTCTTGTATTAGTGTGGAAAAAACACTTTTCGCACTTGTGTTAGTGTTGAAAAACCACTTTTCGCACTTGTGTTGGTGCAGGAAACCACTTTTGCACTTGTATTAGTGTGGCAAAACACTTTTCGCACTTGTGTTAGTGTTGAAAAACCTCTTTTTGCACTTGTGTTAATGTTGAAAAAACACTTTACGCACTTGTGTTGGTGCAGGAAACCACTTTTGCACTTGTATTAGTGTGGAAAAAACACTTTTTGCACTTGTGATAGTGTTGAAAAACCACTTTTCGCACTGTGTTAGTGTTGAAAAACCACTTTTCGCACTTGTGTTAGTGTTGAAAAACCACTTTTCGCACTTGTGTTGGTGCAGGAAACCACTTTTGCACTTGTATTAGTGTGGAAAAACCACTTTTCGCACTTGTGTTAGTGTTGAAAAACCACTTTTCGCACTTGTGTTAGTGTTGAAAAACCACTTTTCGCACTTGTGTTGGTGCAGGAAACCACTTTTGCTCTTGTATTAGTGTGGAAAAAACACTTTTCGCACTTGTGTTAGTGTTGAAAAACCACTTTTCGCACTTGTGTTGGTGCAGGAAACCACTTTTGCACTTGTATTAGTGTGGAAAAAACACTTTTCGCACTTGTGTTAGTGTTGAAAAACCACTTTTCGCACTTGTGTTGGTGCAGGAAACCACTTTTGCTCTTGCATTAGTGTGGAAAAAACACTTTTCGCACTTGTGTTAGTGTGGAAAAAACACTTTTCGCACTTGTGTTAGTGTTGAAAAACCACTTTTTGCACTTGTGTTAGTGTTGAAAAACCACTTTTCGCACTTGTGTTGGTGCAGGAAACAACTTTTGCACTTGTATTAGTGTGGAAAAAACACTTTTTGCACTTGTGTTAGTGTTGAAAAACCACTTTTCGCACTTGTGTTGGTGCAGGAAACCACTTTTGCTCTTGTATTAGTGTGGAAAAAACACTTTTTGCACTTGTGTTAGTGTTGAAAAACCACTTTTCGCACTTGTGTTGGTGCAGGAAACCACTTTTGCACTTGTATTAGTGTGGAAAAACACTTTTCGCACTTGTGTTAGTGTTGAAAAACCTCTTTTTGCACTTGTGTTAGTGTTGAAAAAACACTTTACGCACTTGTGTTGGTGCAGGAAACCACTTTTGCACTTGTATTAGTGTGGAAAAAACACTTTTTGCACTTGTGATAGTGTTGAAAAACCACTTTTCGCACTGTGTTAGTGTTGAAAAACCACTTTTCGCACTTGTGTTAGTGTTGAAAAACCACTTTTCGCACTTGTGTTGGTGCAGGAAACCACTTTTACACTTGTATTAGTGTGGAAAAAACACTTTTCGCACTTGTGTTAGTGTTGAAAAACCACTTTTCGCACTTGTGTTAGTGTTGAAAAACCACTTTTCGCACTTGTGTTGGTGCAGGAAACCACTTTTGCACTTGTATTAGTGTGGAAAAACCACTTTTTGCACTTGTGTTAGTGTTGAAAAACCACTTTTCGCACTTGTGTTGGTGCAGGAAACCACTTTTGCACTTGTATTAGTGTGGAAAAACCACTTTTCGCACTTGTGTTGGTGCAGGAAACCACTTTTGCACTTGTATTAGTGTGGAAAAACCACTTTTTGCACTTGTGTTAGTGTTGAAAAAACACTTTTCGCACTTGTGTTAGTGTTGAAAAACCACTTTTTGCACATGTGTTGGTGCAGGAAACCACTTTTGCACGTGTATTAGTGTGGAAAATACACTTTTTGCACTTGTGATAGTGTTGAAAAACCACTTTTCGCACTTGTGTTAGTGTTGAAAAACCACTTTTCGCACTTGTGTTAGTGTTGAAAAACCACTTTTCGCACTTGTGTTGGTGCAGGAAACCACTTTTGCACTTGTATTAGTGTGGAAAAAACACTTTTTGCACTTGTGATAGTGTTGAAAAAACACTTTTCGCACTTGTGTTAGTGTTGAAAAACCACTTTTTGCACTTGTGTTGGTGCAGGAAACCACTTTTGCACGTGTATTAGTGTGGAAAATACACTTTTTGCACTTGTGATAGTGTTGAAAAACCACTTTTCGCACTTGTGTTAGTGTTGAAAAACCACTTTTCGCACTTGTGTTAGTGTTGAAAAACCACTTTTCGCACTTGTGTTGGTGCAGGAAACCACTTTTGCACTTGTATTAGTGTGGAAAAACCACTTTTCGCACTTGTGTTAGTGTTGAAAAACCACTTTTTGCACTTGTGTTAGTGTTGAAAAACCACTTTTCGCACTTGTGTTGGTGCAGGAAACCACTTTTGCTCTTGTATTAGTGTGGAAAAAACACTTTTCGCACTTGTGTTAGTGTTGAAAAACCACTTTTCGCACTTGTGTTGGTGCAGGAAACCACTTTTGCACTTGTATTAGTGTGGAAAAAACACTTTTCGCACTTGTGTTAGTGTTGAAAAACCACTTTTCGCACTTGTGTTAGTGTTGAAAAACCACTTTTCGCACTTGTGTTAGTGTTGAAAAACCACTTTTCGCACTTGTGTTAGTGTTGAAAAACCACTTTTCGCACTTGTGTTGGTGCAGGAAACCACTTTTGCATTTGTATTGGTGTGGAAAAAACACTTTTTGCACTTGTGATAGTGTTGAAAAACCACTTTTTGCACTTGTGTTAGTGTTGAAAAACCACTTTTCGCACTTGTGTTGGTGCAGGAAACCACTTTTGCACTTGTATTAGTGTGTCAAAAACCACTTTTTGCACTTGTGTTATTGTTGAAAAACCACTTTTCGCACTTGTGTTAGTGTTGAAAAACCACTTTTCGCACTTGTGTTGGTGCAGGAAACCACTTTTGCTCTTGTATTAGTGTGGAAAAAACACTTTTCGCACTTGTGTTAGTGTTGAAAAACCACTTTTCGCACTTGTGTTGGTGCAGGAAACCACTTTTGCACTTGTATTAGTGTGGCAAAACACTTTTCGCACTTGTGTTAGTGTTGAAAAACCTCTTTTTGCACTTGTGTTAATGTTGAAAAAACACTTTACGCACTTGTGTTGGTGCAGGAAACCACTTTTGCACTTGTATTAGTGTGGAAAAAACACTTTTTGCACTTGTGATAGTGTTGAAAAACCACTTTTCGCACTGTGTTAGTGTTGAAAAACCACTTTTCGCACTTGTGTTAGTGTTGAAAAACCACTTTTCGCACTTGTGTTGGTGCAGGAAACCACTTTTGCACTTGTATTAGTGTGGAAAAACCACTTTTCGCACTTGTGTTAGTGTTGAAAAACCACTTTTCGCACTTGTGTTAGTGTTGAAAAACCACTTTTCGCACTTGTGTTGGTGCAGGAAACCACTTTTGCTCTTGTATTAGTGTGGAAAAAACACTTTTCGCACTTGTGTTAGTGTTGAAAAACCACTTTTCGCACTTGTGTTGGTGCAGGAAACCACTTTTGCACTTGTATTAGTGTGGAAAAAACACTTTTCGCACTTGTGTTAGTGTTGAAAAACCACTTTTCGCACTTGTGTTAGTGTTGAAAAACCACTTTTCGCACTTGTGTTAGTGTTGAAAAACCACTTTTCGCACTTGTGTTGGTGCAGGAAACCACTTTTGCACTTGTATTAGTGTGGAAAAAACACTTTTCGCACTTGTGTTAGTGTTGAAAAACCACTTTTCGCACTTGTGTTGGTGCAGGAAACCACTTTTGCTCTTGCATTAGTGTGGAAAAAACACTTTTCGCACTTGTGTTAGTGTGGAAAAAACACTTTTCGCACTTGTGTTAGTGTTGAAAAACCACTTTTTGCACTTGTGTTAGTGTTGAAAAACCACTTTTCGCACTTGTGTTGGTGCAGGAAACAACTTTTGCACTTGTATTAGTGTGGAAAAAACACTTTTTGCACTTGTGATAGTGTTGAAAAACCACTTTTCGCACTGTGTTAGTGTTGAAAAACCACTTTTCGCACTTGTGTTAGTGTTGAAAAACCACTTTTCGCACTTGTGTTGGTGCAGGAAACCACTTTTACACTTGTATTAGTGTGGAAAAAACACTTTTCGCACTTGTGTTAGTGTTGAAAAACCACTTTTCGCACTTGTGTTAGTGTTGAAAAACCACTTTTCGCACTTGTGTTGGTGCAGGAAACCACTTTTGCACTTGTATTAGTGTGGAAAAAACACTTTTTGCACTTGTGATAGTGTTGAAAAACCACTTTTTGCACTTGTGATAGTGTTGAAAAACCACTTTTTGCACTTGTGTTAGTGTTGAAAAACCACTTTTCGCACTTGTGTTGGTGCAGGAAACCACTTTTGCACTTGTATTAGTGTGGAAAAACCACTTTTCGCACTTGTGTTAGTGTTGAAAAACCACTTTTCGCACTTGTGTTAGTGTTGAAAAACCACTTTTCGCACTTGTGTTGGTGCAGGAAACCACTTTTGCTCCTGTATTAGTGTGGAAAAAACACTTTTCGCACTTGTGTTAGTGTTGAAAAACCACTTTTCGCACTTGTGTTGGTGCAGGAAACCACTTTTGCACTTGTATTAGTGTGGAAAAAACACTTTTCGCACTTGTGTTAGTGTTGAAAAACCACTTTTCGCACTTGTGTTAGTGTTGAAAAACCACTTTTCGCACTTGTGTTAGTGTTGAAAAACCACTTTTCGCACTTGTGTTAGTGTTGAAAAACCACTTTTCGCACTTGTGTTGGTGCAGGAAACCACTTTTGCATTTGTATTGGTGTGGAAAAAACACTTTTTGCACTTGTGATAGTGTTGAAAAACCACTTTTTGCACTTGTGTTAGTGTTGAAAAACCACTTTTCGCACTTGTGTTGGTGCAGGAAACCACTTTTGCACTTGTATTAGTGTGTCAAAAACCACTTTTTGCACTTGTGTTATTGTTGAAAAACCACTTTTCGCACTTGTGTTAGTGTTGAAAAACCACTTTTCGCACTTGTGTTGGTGCAGGAAACCACTTTTGCTCTTGTATTAGTGTGGAAAAAACACTTTTCGCACTTGTGTTAGTGTTGAAAAACCACTTTTCGCACTTGTGTTGGTGCAGGAAACCACTTTTGCACTTGTATTAGTGTGGAAAAACACTTTTCGCACTTGTGTTAGTGTTGAAAAACCTCTTTTTGCACTTGTGTTAATGTTGAAAAAACACTTTACGCACTTGTGTTGGTGCAGGAAACCACTTTTGCACTTGTATTAGTGTGGAAAAAACACTTTTTGCACTTGTGATAGTGTTGAAAAACCACTTTTCGCACTGTGTTAGTGTTGAAAAACCACTTTTCGCACTTGTGTTAGTGTTGAAAAACCACTTTTCGCACTTGTGTTGGTGCAGGAAACCACTTTTACACTTGTATTAGTGTGGAAAAAACACTTTTCGCACTTGTGTTCGTGTTCAAAAACCACTTTTCGCACTTGTGTTAGTGTTGAAAAACCACTTTTCGCACTTGTGTTGGTGCAGGAAACCACTTTTGCACTTGTATTAGTGTGGAAAAACCACTTTTTGCACTTGTGTTAGTGTTGAAAAACCACTTTTCGCACTTGTGTTGGTGCAGGAAACCACTTTTGCACTTGTATTAGTGTGGAAAAACCACTTTTCGCACTTGTGTTGGTGCAGGAAACCACTTTTGCACTTGTATTAGTGTGGAAAAACCACTTTTTGCACTTGTGTTAGTGTTGAAAAAACACTTTTCGCACTTGTGTTAGTGTTGAAAAACCACTTTTTGCACTTGTGTTGGTGCAGGAAACCACTTTTGCACGTGTATTAGTGTGGAAAATACACTTTTTGCACTTGTGATAGTGTTGAAAAACCACTTTTCGCACTTGTGTTAGTGTTGAAAAACCACTTTTCGCACTTGTGTTAGTGTTGAAAAACCACATTTCGCACTTGTGTTGGTGCAGGAAACCACTTTTGCACTTGTATTAGTGTGGAAAAAACACTTTTTGCACTTGTGATAGTGTTGAAAAACCACTTTTCGCACTTGTGTTAATGTTGAAAAACCACTTTTCGCACTTGTGTTGGTGCAGGAAACCACTTTTGCACTTGTATTAGTGTGGAAAAACCACTTTTGCACTTGTATTAGTGTTGAAAAACCACTTTTCGCACTTGTGTTAGTGTTGAAAAACCACTTTTCGCACTTGTGTTGGTGCAGGGAACCACTTTTGCACTTGTATTAGTGTGGAAAAAACACTTTTTGCACTTGTGATAGTGTTGAAAAACCACTTTTCGCACTTGTGTTAGTGTTGAAAAACCACTTTTCGCACTTGTGTTAGTGTTGAAAAACCACTTTTCGCACTTGTGTTGGTGCAGGAAATCACATTTGCACTTGTATTAGTGTTGAAAAAACACTTTTTGCACTTTTGATAGTGTTGAAAAACCACCTTTTGCACTTGTGTTAGTGTTGAAAAACCACTTTTCGCACTTGTGTTAGTGTTGAAAAACCACTTTTCGCACTTGTATTAGTGTGGAAAAAACACTTTTCGCACTTGTGTTAGTGTTGAAAAACCACTTTTCGCACTTGTGTTGGTGCAGGAAACCACTTTTGCACTTGTATTAGTGTGGAAAAAACACTTTTCGCACTTGTGTTAGTGTTGAAAAACCACTTTTCGCACTTGTGTTAGTGTTGAAAAACCACTTTTCGCACTTGTGTTGGTGCAGGAAACCACTTTTGCACTTGTATTAGTGTGGAAAAAACACTTTTTGCACTTGTGATAGTGTTGAAAAACCACTTTTCGCACTGTGTTAGTGTTGAAAAACCACTTTTCGCACTTGTGTTAGTGTTGAAAAACCACTTTTCGCACTTGTGTTGGTGCAGGAAACCACTTTTGCACTTGTATTAGTGTGGAAAAAACACTTTTCGCACTTGTGTTATTGTTGAAAAACGACTTTTCGCACTTGTGTTAGTGTTGAAAAACCACTTTTCGCACTTGTGTTAGTGTTGAAAAACCACTTTTCGCACTTGTGTTGGTGCAGGAAACCACTTTTTGCACTTGTATTGGTGTGGAAAAAACACTTTTTGCACTTGTGATTGTGTTGAAAAACCACTTTTTGCACTTGTGTTAGTGTTGAAAAACCACTTTTCGCACTTGTGTTGGTGCAGGAAACCACTTTTGCACTTGTATTAGTGTGGAAAAACCACTTTTTGCACTTGTGTTATTGTTGAAAAACCACTTTTCGCACTTGTGTTAGTGTTGAAAAACCACTTTTCGCACTTGTGTTGGTGCAGGAAACCACTTTTGCTCTTGCATTAGTGTGGAAAAAACACTTTTCGCACTTGTGTTAGTGTTGAAAAACCACTTTTCGCACTTGTGTTGGTGCAGGAAACCACTTTTGCACTTGTATTAGTGTTGAAAAACTACTTTTCGCACTTGTGTTGGTGCAGGAAACCACTTTTGCACTTGTATTAGTGTGGAAAAAACACTTTTCGCACTTGTGTTAGTGTTGAAAAACCACTTTTCGCACTTGTGTTGGTGCAGGAAACCACTTTTGCTCTTGCATTAGTGTGGAAAAAACACTTTTCGCACTTGTGTTAGTGTGGAAAAAACACTTTTCGCACTTGTGTTAGTGTTGAAAAACCACTTTTTGCACTTGTGTTAGTGTTGAAAAACCACTTTTCGCACTTGTGTTGGTGCAGGAAACCACTTTTGCACTTGTATTAGTGTGGAAAAAACACTTTTTGCACTTGTGATAGTGTTGAAAAACCACTTTTCGCACTGTGTTAGTGTTGAAAAACCACTTTTCGCACTTGTGTTAGTGTTGAAAAACCACTTTTCGCACTTGTGTTAGTGTTGAAAAACCACTTTTCGCACTTGTGTTGGTGCAGGAAACCACTTTTGCACTTGTATTAGTGTGTCAAAAACCACTTTTTGCACTTGTGTTATTGTTGAAAAACCACTTTTCGCACTTGTGTTAGTGTTGAAAAACCACTTTTCGCACTTGTGTTGGTGCAGGAAACCACTTTTGCTCTTGTATTAGTGTGGAAAAAACACTTTTTGCACTTGTGTTAGTGTTGAAAAACCACTTTTCGCACTTGTGTTGGTGCAGGAAACCACTTTTGCACTTGTATTAGTGTGGAAAAACACTTTTCGCACTTGTGTTAGTGTTGAAAAACCTCTTTTTGCACTTGTGTTAGTGTTGAAAAAACACTTTACGCACTTGTGTTGGTGCAGGAAACCACTTTTGCACTTGTATTAGTGTGGAAAAAACACTTTTTGCACTTGTGATAGTGTTGAAAAACCACTTTTCGCACTGTGTTAGTGTTGAAAAACCACTTTTCGCACTTGTGTTAGTGTTGAAAAACCACTTTTCGCACTTGTGTTGGTGCAGGAAACCACTTTTACACTTGTATTAGTGTGGAAAAAACACTTTTCGCACTTGTGTTAGTGTTGAAAAACCACTTTTCGCACTTGTGTTAGTGTTGAAAAACCACTTTTCGCACTTGTGTTGGTGCAGGAAACCACTTTTGCACTTGTATTAGTGTGGAAAAACCACTTTTTGCACTTGTGTTAGTGTTGAAAAACCACTTTTCGCACTTGTGTTGGTGCAGGAAACCACTTTTGCACTTGTATTAGTGTGGAAAAACCACTTTTCGCACTTGTGTTGGTGCAGGAAACCACTTTTGCACTTGTATTAGTGTGGAAAAACCACTTTTTGCACTTGTGTTAGTGTTGAAAAAACACTTTTCGCACTTGTGTTAGTGTTGAAAAACCACTTTTTGCACTTGTGTTGGTGCAGGAAACCACTTTTGCACGTGTATTAGTGTGGAAAATACACTTTTTGCACTTGTGATAGTGTTGAAAAACCACTTTTCGCACTTGTGTTAGTGTTGAAAAACCACTTTTCGCACTTGTGTTAGTGTTGAAAAACCACTTTTCGCACTTGTGTTGGTGCAGGAAACCACTTTTGCACTTGTATTAGTGTGGAAAAAACACTTTTTGCACTTGTGATAGTGTTGAAAAACCACTTTTCGCACTTGTGTTAATGTTGAAAAACCACTTTTCGCACTTGTGTTGGTGCAGGAAACCACTTTTGCACTTGTATTAGTGTGGAAAAACCACTTTTGCACTTGTATTAGTGTTGAAAAACCACTTTTCGCACTTGTGTTAGTGTTGAAAAACCACTTTTCGCACTTGTGTTGGTGCAGGGAACCACTTTTGCACTTGTATTAGTGTGGAAAAAACACTTTTTGCACTTGTGATAGTGTTGAAAAACCACTTTTCGCACTTGTGTTAGTGTTGAAAAACCACTTTTCG
The DNA here is from genome assembly GCF_964187855.1 of Myxine glutinosa. Taxonomy (NCBI): domain Eukaryota; kingdom Metazoa; phylum Chordata; class Myxini; order Myxiniformes; family Myxinidae; genus Myxine; species Myxine glutinosa. The sequence continues at coordinate 35,428 of NW_027616692.1, read as the reverse complement.
CACTTGTGTTAGTGTTGAAAAACCACTTTTCGCACTTGTGTTGGTGCAGGAAATCACATTTGCACTTGTATTAGTGTTGAAAAAACACTTTTTGCACTTTTGATAGTGTTGAAAAACCACCTTTTGCACTTGTGTTAGTGTTGAAAAACCACTTTTCGCACTTGTGTTAGTGTTGAAAAACCACTTTTCGCACTTGTGTTAGTGTTGAAAAACCACTTTTCGCACTTGTGTTGGTGCAGGAAATCACATTTGCACTTGTGTTGGTGCAGGAAATCACATTTTCACTTGTATTAGTGTTGAAAAAACACTTTTTGCACTTTTGATAGTGTTGAAAAACCACCTTTTGCACTTGTGTTAGTGTTGAAAAACCACTTTTCGCACTTGTGTTAGTGTTGAAAAACCACTTTTCGCACTTGTATTAGTGTGGAAAAAACACTTTTCGCACTTGTGTTAGTGTTGAAAAACCACTTTTCGCACTTGTGTTGGTGCAGGAAACCACTTTTGCACTTGTATTAGTGTGGAAAAAACACTTTTCGCACTTGTGTTAGTGTTGAAAAACCACTTTTCGCACTTGTGTTAGTGTTGAAAAACCACTTTTCGCACTTGTGTTGGTGCAGGAAACCACTTTTGCACTTGTATTAGTGTGGAAAAAACACTTTTTGCACTTGTGATAGTGTTGAAAAACCACTTTTCGCACTGTGTTAGTGTTGAAAAACCACTTTTCGCACTTGTGTTAGTGTTGAAAAACCACTTTTCGCACTTGTGTTGGTGCAGGAAACCACTTTTGCACTTGTATTAGTGTGGAAAAAACACTTTTCGCACTTGTGTTATTGTTGAAAAACGACTTTTCGCACTTGTGTTAGTGTTGAAAAACCACTTTTCGCACTTGTGTTAGTGTTGAAAAACCACTTTTCGCACTTGTGTTGGTGCAGGAAACCACTTTTTGCACTTGTATTGGTGTGGAAAAAACACTTTTTGCACTTGTGATTGTGTTGAAAAACCACTTTTTGCACTTGTGTTAGTGTTGAAAAACCACTTTTCGCACTTGTGTTGGTGCAGGAAACCACTTTTGCACTTGTATTAGTGTGGAAAAACCACTTTTTGCACTTGTGTTATTGTTGAAAAACCACTTTTCGCACTTGTGTTAGTGTTGAAAAACCACTTTTCGCACTTGTGTTGGTGCAGGAAACCACTTTTGCTCTTGCATTAGTGTGGAAAAAACACTTTTCGCACTTGTGTTAGTGTTGAAAAACCACTTTTCGCACTTGTGTTGGTGCAGGAAACCACTTTTGCACTTGTATTAGTGTTGAAAAACTACTTTTCGCACTTGTGTTGGTGCAGGAAACCACTTTTGCACTTGTATTAGTGTGGAAAAAACACTTTTCGCACTTGTGTTAGTGTTGAAAAACCACTTTTCGCACTTGTGTTGGTGCAGGAAACCACTTTTGCTCTTGCATTAGTGTGGAAAAAACACTTTTCGCACTTGTGTTAGTGTGGAAAAAACACTTTTCGCACTTGTGTTAGTGTTGAAAAACCACTTTTTGCACTTGTGTTAGTGTTGAAAAACCACTTTTCGCACTTGTGTTGGTGCAGGAAACCACTTTTGCACTTGTATTAGTGTGGAAAAAACACTTTTTGCACTTGTGATAGTGTTGAAAAACCACTTTTCGCACTGTGTTAGTGTTGAAAAACCACTTTTCGCACTTGTGTTAGTGTTGAAAAACCACTTTTCGCACTTGTGTTAGTGTTGAAAAACCACTTTTCGCACTTGTGTTGGTGCAGGAAACCACTTTTGCACTTGTATTAGTGTGTCAAAAACCACTTTTTGCACTTGTGTTATTGTTGAAAAACCACTTTTCGCACTTGTGTTAGTGTTGAAAAACCACTTTTCGCACTTGTGTTGGTGCAGGAAACCACTTTTGCTCTTGTATTAGTGTGGAAAAAACACTTTTTGCACTTGTGTTAGTGTTGAAAAACCACTTTTCGCACTTGTGTTGGTGCAGGAAACCACTTTTGCACTTGTATTAGTGTGGAAAAACACTTTTCGCACTTGTGTTAGTGTTGAAAAACCTCTTTTTGCACTTGTGTTAGTGTTGAAAAAACACTTTACGCACTTGTGTTGGTGCAGGAAACCACTTTTGCACTTGTATTAGTGTGGAAAAAACACTTTTTGCACTTGTGATAGTGTTGAAAAACCACTTTTCGCACTGTGTTAGTGTTGAAAAACCACTTTTCGCACTTGTGTTAGTGTTGAAAAACCACTTTTCGCACTTGTGTTGGTGCAGGAAACCACTTTTACACTTGTATTAGTGTGGAAAAAACACTTTTCGCACTTGTGTTAGTGTTGAAAAACCACTTTTCGCACTTGTGTTAGTGTTGAAAAACCACTTTTCGCACTTGTGTTGGTGCAGGAAACCACTTTTGCACTTGTATTAGTGTGGAAAAACCACTTTTTGCACTTGTGTTAGTGTTGAAAAACCACTTTTCGCACTTGTGTTGGTGCAGGAAACCACTTTTGCACTTGTATTAGTGTGGAAAAACCACTTTTCGCACTTGTGTTGGTGCAGGAAACCACTTTTGCACTTGTATTAGTGTGGAAAAACCACTTTTTGCACTTGTGTTAGTGTTGAAAAAACACTTTTCGCACTTGTGTTAGTGTTGAAAAACCACTTTTTGCACTTGTGTTGGTGCAGGAAACCACTTTTGCACGTGTATTAGTGTGGAAAATACACTTTTTGCACTTGTGATAGTGTTGAAAAACCACTTTTCGCACTTGTGTTAGTGTTGAAAAACCACTTTTCGCACTTGTGTTAGTGTTGAAAAACCACTTTTTGCACTTGTGTTGGTGCAGGAAACCACTTTTGCACGTGTATTAGTGTGGAAAATACACTTTTTGCACTTGTGATAGTGTTGAAAAACCACTTTTCGCACTTGTGTTAGTGTTGAAAAACCACTTTTCGCACTTGTGTTAGTGTTGAAAAACCACTTTTCGCACTTGTGTTGGTGCAGGAAACCACTTTTGCACTTGTATTAGTGTGGAAAAAACACTTTTTGCACTTGTGATAGTGTTGAAAAACCACTTTTCGCACTTGTGTTAATGTTGAAAAACCACTTTTCGCACTTGTGTTGGTGCAGGAAACCACTTTTGCACTTGTATTAATGTGGAAAAACCACTTTTGCACTTGTATTAGTGTTGAAAAACCACTTTTCGCACTTGTGTTAGTGTTGAAAAACCACTTTTCGCACTTGTGTTGGTGCAGGGAACCACTTTTGCACTTGTATTAGTGTGGAAAAAACACTTTTTGCACTTGTGATAGTGTTGAAAAACCACTTTTCGCACTTGTGTTAGTGTTGAAAAACCACTTTTCGCACTTGTGTTAGTGTTGAAAAACCACTTTTCGCACTTGTGTTGGTGCAGGAAATCACATTTGCACTTGTATTAGTGTTGAAAAAACACTTTTTGCACTTTTGATAGTGTTGAAAAACCACCTTTTGCACTTGTGTTAGTGTTGAAAAACCACTTTTCGCACTTGTGTTAGTGTTGAAAAACCACTTTTCGCACTTGTATTAGTGTGGAAAAAACACTTTTCGTACTTGTGTTAGTGTTGAAAAACCACTTTTCGCACTTGTGTTGGTGCAGGAAACCACTTTTGCACTTGTATTAGTGTGGAAAAAACACTTTTCGCACTTGTGTTAGTGTTGAAAAACCACTTTTCGCACTTGTGTTAGTGTTGAAAAACCACTTTTCGCACTTGTGTTGGTGCAGGAAACCACTTTTGCACTTGTATTAGTGTGGAAAAAACACTTTTTGCACTTGTGATAGTGTTGAAAAACCACTTTTCGCACTGTGTTAGTGTTGAAAAACCACTTTTCGCACTTGTGTTAGTGTTGAAAAACCACTTTTCGCACTTGTGTTGGTGCAGGAAACCACTTTTGCACTTGTATTAGTGTGGAAAAAACACTTTTCGCACTTGTGTTATTGTTGAAAAACGACTTTTCGCACTTGTGTTAGTGTTGAAAAACCACTTTTCGCACTTGTGTTAGTGTTGAAAAACCACTTTTCGCACTTGTGTTGGTGCAGGAAACCACTTTTTGCACTTGTATTGGTGTGGAAAAAACACTTTTTGCACTTGTGATAGTGTTGAAAAACCACTTTTTGCACTTGTGTTAGTGTTGAAAAACCACTTTTCGCACTTGTGTTGGTGCAGGAAACCACTTTTGCACTTGTATTAGTGTGGAAAAACCACTTTTTGCACTTGTGTTATTGTTGAAAAACCACTTTTCGCACTTGTGTTAGTGTTGAAAAACCACTTTTCGCACTTGTGTTGGTGCAGGAAACCACTTTTGCTCTTGCATTAGTGTGGAAAAAACACTTTTCGCACTTGTGTTAGTGTTGAAAAACCACTTTTCGCACTTGTGTTGGTGCAGGAAACCACTTTTGCACTTGTATTAGTGTTGAAAAACTACTTTTCGCACTTGTGTTGGTGCAGGAAACCACTTTTGCACTTGTATTAGTGTGGAAAAAACACTTTTCGCACTTGTGTTAGTGTTGAAAAACCACTTTTCGCACTTGTGTTGGTGCAGGAAACCACTTTTGCTCTTGCATTAGTGTGGAAAAAACACTTTTCGCACTTGTGTTAGTGTGGAAAAAACACTTTTCGCACTTGTGTTAGTGTTGAAAAACCACTTTTTGCACTTGTGTTAGTGTTGAAAAACCACTTTTCGCACTTGTGTTGGTGCAGGAAACCACTTTTGCACTTGTATTAGTGTGGAAAAAACACTTTTTGCACTTGTGATAGTGTTGAAAAACCACTTTTCGCACTGTGTTAGTGTTGAAAAACCACTTTTCGCACTTGTGTTAGTGTTGAAAAACCACTTTTCGCACTTGTGTTAGTGTTGAAAAACCACTTTTCGCACTTGTGTTGGTGCAGGAAACCACTTTTGCTCTTGTATTAGTGTGGAAAAAACACTTTTTGCACTTGTGTTAGTGTTGAAAAACCACTTTTCGCACTTGTGTTGGTGCAGGAAACCACTTTTGCACTTGTATTAGTGTGGAAAAAACACTTTTCGCACTTGTGTTAGTGTTGAAAAACCACTTTTCGCACTTGTGTTAGTGTTGAAAAACCACTTTTCGCACTTGTGTTAGTGTTGAAAAACCACTTTTCGCACTTGTGTTAGTGTTGAAAAACCACTTTTCGCACTTGTGTTAGTGTTGAAAAACCACTTTTCGCACTTGTGTTGGTGCAGGAAACCACTTTTGCACTTGTATTGGTGTGGAAAAAACACTTTTTGCACTTGTGTTAGTGTTGAAAAACCACTTTTCGCACTTGTGTTGGTGCAGGAAACCACTTTTGCACTTGTATTAGTGTGGAAAAAACACTTTTTGCACTTGTGATAGTGTTGAAAAACCACTTTTCGCACTGTGTTAGTGTTGAAAAACCACTTTTCGCACTTGTGTTAGTGTTGAAAAACCACTTTTCGCACTTGTGTTGGTGCAGGAAACCACTTTTGCACTTGTATTAGTGTGGAAAAAACACTTTTCGCACTTGTGTTATTGTTGAAAAACGACTTTTCGCACTTGTGTTAGTGTTGAAAAACCACTTTTCGCACTTGTGTTAGTGTTGAAAAACCACTTTTCGCACTTGTGTTGGTGCAGGAAACCACTTTTTACCTTCGCAAAAGCGGAAGGTTATGTTTTGATCGCTGTGTATTTATTTGTATGTCTGTGTGTGTGTGTGTGTGTGTATGTTATTCGCATAACTCAAAAAGTATTCAACCGAATTGCATGAAATTTGGTGGGATGATTGGTTATTATACGGGACACATTTGATTAGATTTTGGGAGCAATCGGGTCAAAGGTCAAGGTCAAGGTCACGAAAAGGTCAAAATCGTATTTTAGTACAGTACAGAACAGTAGCTGCGGCGAAGGTATGCGCTCTACCGAGTGCCCGTTCTAGTTGCACTTGTATTGGTGTGGAAAAAACACTTTTTGCACTTGTGATAGTGTTGAAAAACCACTTTTTGCACTTGTGTTAGTGTTGAAAAACCACTTTTCGCACTTGTGTTGGTGCAGGAAACCACTTTTGCACTTGTATTAGTGTGGAAAAACCACTTTTCGCACTTGTGTTATTGTTGAAAAACCACTTTTCGCACTTGTGTTAGTGTTGAAAAACCACTTTTCGCACTTGTGTTGGTGCAGGGAAACCACTTTTGCTCTTGCATTAGTGTGGAAAAAACACTTTTCGCACTTGTGTTGGTGTTGAAAAACCACTTTTCGCACTTGTGTTGGTGCAGGAAACCACTTTTGCACTTGTATTAGTGTTGAAAAACTACTTTTCGCACTTGTGTTGGTGCAGGAAACCACTTTTGCACTTGTATTAGTGTGGAAAAAACACTTTTCGCACTTGTGTTAGTGTTGAAAAACCACTTTTCGCACTTGTGTTGGTGCAGGAAACCACTTTTGCTCTTGCATTAGTGTGGAAAAAACACTTTTCGCACTTGTGTTAGTGTGGAAAAAACACTTTTCGCACTTGTGTTAGTGTTGAAAAACCACTTTTCGCACTTGTGTTGGTGCAGGGAACCACTTTTGCACTTGTATTAGTGTGGAAAAACCACTTTTGCACTTGTATTAGTGTTGAAAAACCACTTTTCGCACTTGTGTTAGTGTTGAAAAACCACTTTTCGCACTTGTGTTGGTGCAGGGAACCACTTTTGCACTTGTATTAGTGTGGAAAAAACACTTTTTGCACTTGTGATGGTGTTGAAAAACCACTTTTCGCACTTGTGTTAGTGTTGAAAAACCACTTTTCGCACTTGTGTTAGTGTTGAAAAACCACTTTTCGCACTTGTGTTGGTGCAGGAAATCACATTTGCACTTGTATTAGTGTTGAAAAAACACTTTTTGCACTTTTGATAGTGTTGAAAAACCACCTTTTGCACTTGTGTTAGTGTTGAAAAACCACTTTTCGCACTTGTGTTAGTGTTGAAAAACCACTTTTCGCACTTGTATTAGTGTGGAAAAAACACTTTTCGCACTTGTGTTAGTGTTGAAAAACCACTTTTCGCACTTGTGTTGGTGCAGGAAACCACTTTTGCACTTGTATTAGTGTGGAAAAAACACTTTTCGCACTTGTGTTAGTGTTGAAAAACCACTTTTCGCACTTGTGTTGGTGCAGGAAACCACTTTTGCACTTGTATTAGTGTGGAAAAAACACTTTTTGCACTTGTGATAGTGTTGAAAAACCACTTTTCGCACTGTGTTAGTGTTGAAAAACCACTTTTCGCACTTGTGTTAGTGTTGAAAAACCACTTTTCGCACTTGTGTTGGTGCAGGAAACCACTTTTTGCACTTGTATTGGTGTGGAAAAAACACTTTTTGCACTTGTGATAGTGTTGAAAAACCACTTTTTGCACTTGTGTTAGTGTTGAAAAACCACTTTTCGCACTTGTGTTGGTGCAGGAAACCACTTTTGCACTTGTATTAGTGTGGAAAAACCACTTTTTGCACTTGTGTTATTGTTGAAAAACCACTTTTCGCACTTGTGTTAGTGTTGAAAAACCACTTTTCGCACTTGTGTTGGTGCAGGAAACCACTTTTGCTCTTGCATTAGTGTGGAAAAAACACTTTTCGCACTTGTGTTAGTGTTGAAAAACCACTTTTCGCACTTGTGTTGGTGCAGGAAACCACTTTTGCACTTGTATTAGTGTTGAAAAACTACTTTTCGCACTTGTGTTGGTGCAGGAAACCACTTTTGCACTTGTATTAGTGTGGAAAAAACACTTTTCGCACTTGTGTTAGTGTTGAAAAACCACTTTTCGCACTTGTGTTGGTGCAGGAAACCACTTTTGCTCTTGCATTAGTGTGGAAAAAACACTTTTCGCACTTGTGTTAGTGTGGAAAAAACACTTTTCGCACTTGTGTTAGTGTTGAAAAACCACTTTTTGCACTTGTGTTAGTGTTGAAAAACCACTTTTCGCACTTGTGTTGGTGCAGGAAACCACTTTTGCACTTGTATTAGTGTGGAAAAAACACTTTTTGCACTTGTGATAGTGTTGAAAAACCACTTTTCGCACTGTGTTAGTGTTGAAAAACCACTTTTCGCACTTGTGTTAGTGTTGAAAAACCACTTTTCGCACTTGTGTTAGTGTTGAAAAACCACTTTTCGCACTTGTGTTGGTGCAGGAAACCACTTTTGCTCTTGTATTAGTGTGGAAAAAACACTTTTTGCACTTGTGTTAGTGTTGAAAAACCACTTTTCGCACTTGTGTTGGTGCAGGAAACCACTTTTGCACTTGTATTAGTGTGGAAAAAACACTTTTCGCACTTGTGTTAGTGTTGAAAAACCACTTTTCGCACTTGTGTTAGTGTTGAAAAACCACTTTTCGCACTTGTGTTAGTGTTGAAAAACCACTTTTCGCACTTGTGTTAGTGTTGAAAAACCACTTTTCGCACTTGTGTTGGTGCAGGAAACCACTTTTGCACTTGTATTGGTGTGGAAAAAACACTTTTTGCACTTGTGTTAGTGTTGAAAAACCACTTTTCGCACTTGTGTTGGTGCAGGAAACCACTTTTGCACTTGTATTAGTGTGGAAAAAACACTTTTTGCACTTGTGATAGTGTTGAAAAACCACTTTTCGCACTGTGTTAGTGTTGAAAAACCACTTTTCGCACTTGTGTTAGTGTTGAAAAACCACTTTTCGCACTTGTGTTGGTGCAGGAAACCACTTTTGCACTTGTATTAGTGTGGAAAAAACACTTTTCGCACTTGTGTTATTGTTGAAAAACGACTTTTCGCACTTGTGTTAGTGTTGAAAAACCACTTTTCGCACTTGTGTTAGTGTTGAAAAACCACTTTTCGCACTTGTGTTAGTGCAGGAAACCACTTTTTACCTTCGCAAAAGCGGAAGGTTATGTTTTGATCGCTGTGTATTTATTTGTATGTCTGTGTGTGTGTGTGTGTGTGTGTATGTTATTCGCATAACTCAAAAAGTATTCAACCGAATTGCATGAAATTTGGTGGGATGATTGGTTATTATACGGGACACATTTGATTAGATTTTGGGAGCAATCGGGTCAAAGGTCAAGGTCAAGGTCACGAAAAGGTCAAAATCGTATTTTAGTACAGTACAGAACAGTAGCTGCGGCGAAGGTATGCGCTCTACCGAGTGCCCGTTCTAGTTGCACTTGTATTGGTGTGGAAAAAACACTTTTTGCACTTGTGATAGTGTTGAAAAACCACTTTTTGCACTTGTGTTAGTGTTGAAAAACCACTTTTCGCACTTGTGTTGGTGCAGGAAACCACTTTTGCACTTGTATTAGTGTGGAAAAACCACTTTTCGCACTTGTGTTATTGTTGAAAAACCACTTTTCGCACTTGTGTTAGTGTTGAAAAACCACTTTTCGCACTTGTGTTGGTGCAGGGAAACCACTTTTGCTCTTGCATTAGTGTGGAAAAAACACTTTTCGCACTTGTGTTAGTGTTGAAAAACCACTTTTCGCACTTGTGTTGGTGCAGGAAACCACTTTTGCACTTGTATTAGTGTTGAAAAACTACTTTTCGCACTTGTGTTGGTGCAGGAAACCACTTTTGCACTTGTATTAGTGTGGAAAAAACACTTTTCGCACTTGTGTTAGTGTTGAAAAACCACTTTTCGCACTTGTGTTGGTGCAGGAAACCACTTTTGCTCTTGCATTAGTGTGGAAAAAACACTTTTCGCACTTGTGTTAGTGTGGAAAAAACACTTTTCGCACTTGTGTTAGTGTTGAAAAACCACTTTTCGCACTTGTGTTGGTGCAGGAAACCACTTTTGCACTTGTATTAGTGTGGAAAAAACACTTTTCGCACTTGTGTTATTGTTGAAAAACGACTTTTCGCACTTGTGTTAGTGTTGAAAAACCACTTTTCGCACTTGTGTTAGTGTTGAAAAACCACTTTTCGCACTTGTGTTGGTGCAGGAAACCACTTTTTGCACTTGTATTGGTGTGGAAAAAACACTTTTTGCACTTGTGATAGTGTTGAAAAACCACTTTTTGCACTTGTGTTAGTGTTGAAAAACCACTTTTCGCACTTGTGTTGGTGCAGGAAACCACTTTTGCACTTGTATTAGTGTGGAAAAACCACTTTTTGCACTTGTGTTATTGTTGAAAAACCACTTTTCGCACTTGTGTTAGTGTTGAAAAACCACTTTTCGCACTTGTGTTGGTGCAGGAAACCACTTTTGCTCTTGCATTAGTGTGGAAAAAACACTTTTCGCACTTGTGTTAGTGTTGAAAAACCACTTTTCGCACTTGTGTTGGTGCAGGAAACCACTTTTGCACTTGTATTAGTGTTGAAAAACTACTTTTCGCACTTGTGTTGGTGCAGGAAACCACTTTTGCACTTGTATTAGTGTGGAAAAAACACTTTTCGCACTTGTGTTAGTGTTGAAAAACCACTTTTCGCACTTGTGTTGGTGCAGGAAACCACTTTTGCTCTTGCATTAGTGTGGAAAAAACACTTTTCGCACTTGTGTTAGTGTGGAAAAAACACTTTTCGCACTTGTGTTAGTGTTGAAAAACCACTTTTTGCACTTGTGTTAGTGTTGAAAAACCACTTTTCGCACTTGTGTTGGTGCAGGAAACCACTTTTGCACTTGTATTAGTGTGGAAAAAACACTTTTTGCACTTGTGATAGTGTTGAAAAACCACTTTTCGCACTGTGTTAGTGTTGAAAAACCACTTTTCGCACTTGTGTTAGTGTTGAAAAACCACTTTTCGCACTTGTGTTAGTGTTGAAAAACCACTTTTCGCACTTGTGTTGGTGCAGGAAACCACTTTTGCTCTTGTATTAGTGTGGAAAAAACACTTTTTGCACTTGTGTTAGTGTTGAAAAACCACTTTTCGCACTTGTGTTGGTGCAGGAAACCACTTTTGCACTTGTATTAGTGTGGAAAAAACACTTTTCGCACTTGTGTTAGTGTTGAAAAACCACTTTTCGCACTTGTGTTAGTGTTGAAAAACCACTTTTCGCACTTGTGTTAGTGTTGAAAAACCACTTTTCGCACTTGTGTTAGTGTTGAAAAACCACTTTTCGCACTTGTGTTGGTGCAGGAAACCACTTTTGCACTTGTATTGGTGTGGAAAAAACACTTTTTGCACTTGTGTTAGTGTTGAAAAACCACTTTTCGCACTTGTGTTGGTGCAGGAAACCACTTTTGCACTTGTATTAGTGTGGAAAAAACACTTTTTGCACTTGTGATAGTGTTGAAAAACCACTTTTCGCACTGTGTTAGTGTTGAAAAACCACTTTTCGCACTTGTGTTAGTGTTGAAAAACCACTTTTCGCACTTGTGTTGGTGCAGGAAACCACTTTTGCACTTGTATTAGTGTGGAAAAAACACTTTTCGCACTTGTGTTATTGTTGAAAAACGACTTTTCGCACTTGTGTTAGTGTTGAAAAACCACTTTTCGCACTTGTGTTAGTGTTGAAAAACCACTTTTCGCACTTGTGTTGGTGCAGGAAACCACTTTTTACCTTCGCAAAAGCGGAAGGTTATGTTTTGATCGCTGTGTATTTATTTGTATGTCTGTGTGTGTGTGTGTGTGTATGTTATTCGCATAACTCAAAAAGTATTCAACCGAATTGCATGAAATTTGGTGGGATGATTGGTTATTATACGGGACACATTTGATTAGATTTTGGGAGCAATCGGGTCAAAGGTCAAGGTCAAGGTCACGAAAAGGTCAAAATCGTATTTTAGTACAGTACAGAACAGTAGCTGCGGCGAAGGTATGCGCTCTACCGAGTGCCCGTTCTAGTTGCACTTGTATTGGTGTGGAAAAAACACTTTTTGCACTTGTGATAGTGTTGAAAAACCACTTTTTGCACTTGTGTTAGTGTTGAAAAACCACTTTTCGCACTTGTGTTGGTGCAGGAAACCACTTTTGCACTTGTATTAGTGTGGAAAAACCACTTTTCGCACTTGTGTTATTGTTGAAAAACCACTTTTCGCACTTGTGTTAGTGTTGAAAAACCACTTTTCGCACTTGTGTTGGTGCAGGGAAACCACTTTTGCTCTTGCATTAGTGTGGAAAAAACACTTTTCGCACTTGTGTTAGTGTTGAAAAACCACTTTTCGCACTTGTGTTGGTGCAGGAAACCACTTTTGCACTTGTATTAGTGTTGAAAAACTACTTTTCGCACTTGTGTTGGTGCAGGAAACCACTTTTGCACTTGTATTAGTGTGGAAAAAACACTTTTCGCACTTGTGTTAGTGTTGAAAAACCACTTTTCGCACTTGTGTTGGTGCAGGAAACCACTTTTGCTCTTGCATTAGTGTGGAAAAAACACTTTTCGCACTTGTGTTAGTGTGGAAAAAACACTTTTCGCACTTGTGTTAGTGTTGAAAAACCACTTTTTGCACTTGTGTTAGTGTTGAAAAACCACTTTTCGCACTTGTGTTGGTGCAGGAAACAACTTTTGCACTTTATTAGTGTGGAAAAAACACTTTTTGCACTTGTGATAGTGTTGAAAAACCACTTTTCGCACTGTGTTAGTGTTGAAAAACCACTTTTCGCACTTGTGTTAGTGTTGAAAAACCACTTTTCGCACTTGTGTTGGTGCAGGAAACCACTTTTACACTTGTATTAGTGTGGAAAAAACACTTTTCGCACTTGTGTTAGTGTTGAAAAACCACTTTTCGCACTTGTGTTAGTGTTGAAAAACCACTTTTCGCACTTGTGTTGGTGCAGGAAACCACTTTTGCACTTGTATTAGTGTGGAAAAAACACTTTTTGCACTTGTGATAGTGTTGAAAAACCACTTTTTGCACTTGTGTTAGTGTTGAAAAACCACTTTTCGCACTTGTGTTGGTGCAGGAAACCACTTTTGCACTTGTATTAGTGTGGAAAAACCACTTTTCGCACTTGTGTTAGTGTTGAAAAACCACTTTTCGCACTTGTGTTAGTGTTGAAAAACCACTTTTCGCACTTGTGTTGGTGCAGGAAACCACTTTTGCTCTTGTATTAGTGTGGAAAAAACACTTTTCGCACTTGTGTTAGTGTTGAAAAACCACTTTTCGCACTTGTGTTGGTGCAGGAAACCACTTTTGCACTTGTATTAGTGTGGAAAAAACACTTTTCGCACTTGTGTTAGTGTTGAAAAAACCACTTTTCGCACTTGTGTTAGTGTTGAAAAACCACTTTTCGCACTTGTGTTAGTGTTGAAAAACCACTTTTCGCACTTGTGTTGGTGCAGGAAACCACTTTTGCACTTGTATTAGTGTGGAAAAAACACTTTTCGCACTTGTGTTAGTGTTGAAAAACCACTTTTCGCACTTGTGTTGGTGCAGGAAACCACTTTTGCTCTTGCATTAGTGTGGAAAAAACACTTTTCGCACTTGTGTTAGTGTGGAAAAAACACTTTTCGCACTTGTGTTAGTGTTGAAAAACCACTTTTTGCACTTGTGTTAGTGTTGAAAAAACCACTTTTCGCACTTGTGTTGGTGCAGGAAACAACTTTTGCACTTGTATTAGTGTGGAAAAAACACTTTTTGCACTTGTGATAGTGTTGAAAAACCACTTTCGCACTGTGTTAGTGTTGAAAAACCACTTTTCGCACTTGTGTTAGTGTTGAAAAACCACTTTTCGCACTTGTGTTGGTGCAGGAAACCACTTTTACACTTGTATTAGTGTGGAAAAAACACTTTTCGCACTTGTGTTAGTGTTGAAAAACCACTTTTTCGCACTTGTGTTAGTGTTGAAAAACCACTTTTCGCACTTGTGTTGGTGCAGGAAACCACTTTTGCACTTGTATTAGTGTGGAAAAAACACTTTTTGCACTTGTGATAGTGTTGAAAAACCACTTTTTGCACTTGTGTTAGTGTTGAAAAACCACTTTTCGCACTTGTGTTGGTGCAGGAAACCACTTTTGCACTTGTATTAGTGTGGAAAAACCACTTTTCGCACTTGTGTTAGTGTTGAAAAACCACTTTTCGCACTTGTGTTAGTGTTGAAAAACCACTTTTCGCACTTGTGTTGGTGCAGGAAACCACTTTTGCTCTTGTATTAGTGTGGAAAAAACACTTTTCGCACTTGTGTTAGTGTTGAAAAACCACTTTTCGCACTTGTGTTGGTGCAGGAAACGACTTTTGCACTTGTATTAGTGTGGAAAAAACACTTTTCGCACTTGTGTTAGTGTTGAAAAACCACTTTTTCGCACTTGTGTTAGTGTTGAAAAACCACTTTTCGCACTTGTGTTAGTGTTGAAAAAACCACTTTTCGCACTTGTGTTAGTGTTGAAAAACCACATTTCGCACTTGTGTTGGTGCAGGAAACCACTTTTGCACTTGTATTGGTGTGGAAAAAACACTTTTTGCACTTGTGATAGTGTTGAAAACCACTTTTTGCACTTGTGTTAGTGTTGAAAAACCACTTTTCGCACTTGTGTTGGTGCAGGAAACCACTTTTGCACTTGTATTAGTGTGTCAAAAACCACTTTTTGCACTTGTGTTATTGTTGAAAAACCACTTTTCGCACTTGTGTTAGTGTTGAAAAACCACTTTTCGCACTTGTGTTGGTGCAGGAAACCACTTTTGCTCTTGTATTAGTGTGGAAAAACCACTTTTCGCACTTGTGTTAGTGTTGAAAAACCACTTTTCGCACTTGTGTTGGTGCAGGAAACCACTTTTGCTCTTGTATTCGTGTGGAAAAACCACTTTTCGCACTTGTGTTAGTGTTGAAAAACCACTTTTCGCACTTGTGTTGGTGCAGGAAACCACTTTTGCACTTGTATTAGTGTGGAAAAAACACTTTTCGCACTTGTGTTAGTGTTGAAAAACCACTTTTTGCACTTGTGTTAGTGTTGAAAAAACACTTTTCGCACTTGTGTTGGTGCAGGAAACCACTTTTGCACTTGTATTAGTGTGGAAAAAACACTTTTTGCACTTGTGATAGTGTTGAAAAACCACTTTTCGCACTGTGTTAGTGTTGAAAACCACTTTTCGCACTTGTGTTAGTGTTGAAAAACCACTTTTCGCACTTGTGTTGGTGCAGGAAACCACTTTTACACTTGTATTAGTGTGGAAAAAACACTTTTCGCACTTGTGTTAGTGTTGAAAAACCACTTTTCGCACTTGTGTTAGTGTTGAAAAACCACTTTTCGCACTTGTGTTGGTGCAGGAAACCACTTTTGCACTTGTATTAGTGTGGAAAAACCACTTTTTGCACTTGTGTTAGTGTTGAAAAACCACTTTTCGCACTTGTGTTGGTGCAGGAAACCACTTTTGCACTTGTATTAGTGTGGAAAAACCACTTTTCGCACTTGTGTTGGTGCAGGAAACCACTTTTGCACTTGTATTAGTGTGGAAAAACCACTTTTCGCACTTGTGTTAGTGTTGAAAAACCACTTTTCGCACTTGTGTTAGTGTTGAAAAACCACTTTTTGCACTTGTGTTGGTGCAGGAAACCACTTTTGCACGTGTATTAGTGTGGAAAATACACTTTTTGCACTTGTGATAGTGTTGAAAAACCACTTTTCGCACTTGTGTTAGTGTTGAAAAACCACTTTTCGCACTTGTGTTAGTGTTGAAAAACCACTTTTCGCACTTGTGTTGGTGCAGGAAACCACTTTTGCACTTGTATTAGTGTGGAAAAAACACTTTTTGCACTTGTGATAGTGTTGAAAAACCACTTTTCGCACTTGTGTTAGTGTTGAAAAACCACTTTTCGCACTTGTGTTGGTGCAGGAAACCACTTTTGCACTTGTATTAGTGTGGAAAAAACACTTTTTTGCACTTGTGATAGTGTTGAAAAACCACTTTTTGCACTTGTGTTAGTGTTGAAAAACCACTTTTCGCACTTGTGTTGGTGCAGGAAACCACTTTTGCACTTGTATTAGTGTGGAAAAACCACTTTTCGCACTTGTGTTAGTGTTGAAAAACCACTTTTCGCACTTGTGTTAGTGTTGAAAAACCACTTTTCGCACTTGTGTTGGTGCAGGAAACCACTTTTGCACTTGTATTAGTGTGGAAAAACACTTTTCGCACTTGTGTTAGTGTTGAAAAACCTCTTTTCGCACTTGTGTTAATGTTGAAAAAACACTTTACGCACTTGTGTTGGTGCAGGAAACCACTTTTGCACTTGTATTAGTGTGGAAAAAACACTTTTTGCACTTGTGATAGTGTTGAAAAACCACTTTTCGCACTGTGTTAGTGTTGAAAAACCACTTTTCGCACTTGTGTTAGTGTTGAAAAACCACTTTTCGCACTTGTGTTGGTGCAGGAAACCACTTTTACACTTGTATTAGTGTGGAAAAAACACTTTTCGCACTTGTGTTCGTGTTGAAAAACCACTTTTCGCACTTGTGTTAGTGTTGAAAAACCACTTTTCGCACTTGTGTTGGTGCAGGAAACCACTTTTGCACTTGTATTAGTGTGGAAAAACCACTTTTTGCACTTGTGTTAGTGTTGAAAAACCACTTTTCGCACTTGTGTTGGTGCAGGAAACCACTTTTGCACTTGTATTAGTGTGGAAAAACCACTTTTCGCACTTGTGTTGGTGCAGGAAACCACTTTTGCACTTGTATTAGTGTGGAAAAACCACTTTTTGCACTTGTGTTAGTGTTGAAAAAACACTTTTCGCACTTGTGTTAGTGTTGAAAAACCACTTTTTGCACTTGTGTTGGTGCAGGAAACCACTTTTGCACGTGTATTAGTGTGGAAAATACACTTTTTGCACTTGTGATAGTGTTGAAAAACCACTTTTCGCACTTGTGTTAGTGTTGAAAAACCACTTTTCGCACTTGTGTTAGTGTTGAAAAACCACATTTCGCACTTGTGTTGGTGCAGGAAACCACTTTTGCACTTGTATTAGTGTGGAAAAAACACTTTTTGCACTTGTGATAGTGTTGAAAAACCACTTTTCGCACTTGTGTTAATGTTGAAAAACCACTTTTCGCACTTGTGTTGGTGCAGGAAACCACTTTTGCACTTGTATTAGTGTGGAAAAACCACTTTTGCACTTGTATTAGTGTTGAAAAACCACTTTTCGCACTTGTGTTAGTGTTGAAAAACCACTTTTCGCACTTGTGTTAGTGTTGAAAAACCACTTTTCGCACTTGTGTTGGTGCAGGAAATCACATTTGCACTTGTATTAGTGTTGAAAAAACACTTTTTGCACTTTTGATAGTGTTGAAAAACCACCTTTTGCACTTGTGTTAGTGTTGAAAAACCACTTTTCGCACTTGTGTTAGTGTGGAAAAAACACTTTTCGCACTTGTGTTAGTGTTGAAAAACCACTTTTTGCACTTGTGTTAGTGTTGAAAAACCACTTTTCGCACTTGTGTTGGTGCAGGAAACAACTTTTGCACTTGTATTAGTGTGGAAAAAACACTTTTTGCACTTGTGATAGTGTTGAAAAACCACTTTTCGCACTGTGTTAGTGTTGAAAAACCACTTTTCGCACTTGTGTTAGTGTTGAAAAACCACTTTTCGCACTTGTGTTGGTGCAGGAAACCACTTTTACACTTGTATTAGTGTGGAAAAAACACTTTTCGCACTTGTGTTAGTGTTGAAAAACCACTTTTCGCACTTGTGTTAGTGTTGAAAAACCACTTTTCGCACTTGTGTTGGTGCAGGAAACCACTTTTGCACTTGTATTAGTGTGGAAAAAACACTTTTTGCACTTGTGATAGTGTTGAAAAACCACTTTTTGCACTTGTGTTAGTGTTGAAAAACCACTTTTCGCACTTGTGTTGGTGCAGGAAACCACTTTTGCACTTGTATTAGTGTGGAAAAACCACTTTTCGCACTTGTGTTAGTGTTGAAAAACCACTTTTCGCACTTGTGTTAGTGTTGAAAAACCACTTTTCGCACTTGTGTTGGTGCAGGAAACCACTTTTGCTCTTGTATTAGTGTGGAAAAAACACTTTTCGCACTTGTGTTAGTGTTGAAAAACCACTTTTCGCACTTGTGTTGGTGCAGGAAACGACTTTTGCACTTGTATTAGTGTGGAAAAAACACTTTTCGCACTTGTGTTAGTGTTGAAAAACCACTTTTCGCACTTGTGTTAGTGTTGAAAAACCACTTTTCGCACTTGTGTTAGTGTTGAAAAACCACTTTTCGCACTTGTGTTGGTGCAGGAAACCACTTTTGCACTTGTATTAGTGTGGAAAAAACACTTTTCGCACTTGTGTTAGTGTTGAAAAACCACTTTTCGCACTTGTGTTGGTGCAGGAAACCACTTTTGCTCTTGCATTAGTGTGGAAAAAACACTTTTCGCACTTGTGTTAGTGTGGAAAAAACACTTTTCGCACTTGTGTTAGTGTTGAAAAACCACTTTTTGCACTTGTGTTAGTGTTGAAAAACCACTTTTCGCACTTGTGTTAGTGTTGAAAAACCACTTTTCGCACTTGTGTTGGTGCAGGAAACCACTTTTGCTCTTGTATTAGTGTGGAAAAACCACTTTTCGCACTTGTGTTAGTGTTGAAAAACCACTTTTCGCACTTGTGTTGGTGCAGGAAACCACTTTTGCTCTTGTATTAGTGTGGAAAAACCACTTTTCGCACTTGTGTTAGTGTTGAAAAACCACTTTTCGCACTTGTGTTGGTGCAGGAAACCACTTTTGCACTTGTATTAGTGTGGAAAAAACACTTTTCGCACTTGTGTTAGTGTTGAAAAACCACTTTTTGCACTTGTGTTAGTGTTGAAAAAACACTTTTCGCACTTGTGTTGGTGCAGGAAACCACTTTTGCACTTGTATTAGTGTGGAAAAAACACTTTTTGCACTTGTGATAGTGTTGAAAAACCACTTTTCGCACTGTGTTAGTGTTGAAAAACCACTTTTCGCACTTGTGTTAGTGTTGAAAAACCACTTTTCGCACTTGTGTTGGTGCAGGAAACCACTTTTACACTTGTATTAGTGTGGAAAAAACACTTTTCGCACTTGTGTTAGTGTTGAAAAACCACTTTTCGCACTTGTGTTAGTGTTGAAAAACCACTTTTCGCACTTGTGTTGGTGCAGGAAACCACTTTTGCACTTGTATTAGTGTGGAAAAACCACTTTTTGCACTTGTGTTAGTGTTGAAAAACCACTTTTCGCACTTGTGTTGGTGCAGGAAACCACTTTTGCACTTGTATTAGTGTGGAAAAACCACTTTTCGCACTTGTGTTGGTGCAGGAAACCACTTTTGCACTTGTATTAGTGTGGAAAAACCACTTTTCGCAATTGTGTTAGTGTTGAAAAACCACTTTTCGCACTTGTGTTAGTGTTGAAAAACCACTTTTTGCACTTGTGTTGGTGCAGGAAACCACTTTTGCACGTGTATTAGTGTGGAAAATACACTTTTTGCACTTGTGATAGTGTTGAAAAACCACTTTTCGCACTTGTGTTAGTGTTGAAAAACCACTTTTCGCACTTGTGTTAGTGTTGAAAAACCACTTTTCGCACTTGTGTTGGTGCAGGAAACCACTTTTGCACTTGTATTAGTGTGGAAAAAACACTTTTTGCACTTGTGATAGTGTTGAAAAACCACTTTTCGCACTTGTGTTAGTGTTGAAAAACCACTTTTCGCACTTGTGTTGGTGCAGGAAACCACTTTTGCACTTGTATTAGTGTGGAAAAACCACTTTTCGCACTTGTGTTGGTGCAGGAAACCACTTTTACACTTGTATTAGTGTGGAAAAAACACTTTTCGCACTTGTGTTAGTGTTGAAAAACCACTTTTCGCACTTGTGTTAGTGTTGAAAAACCACTTTTCGCACTTGTGTTGGTGCAGGAAACCACTTTTGCACTTGTATTAGTGTGGAAAAAACACTTTTTGCACTTGTGATAGTGTTGAAAAACCACTTTTTGCACTTGTGTTAGTGTTGAAAAACCACTTTTCGCACTTGTGTTGGTGCAGGAAACCACTTTTGCACTTGTATTAGTGTGGAAAAACCACTTTTCGCACTTGTGTTAGTGTTGAAAAACCACTTTTCGCACTTGTGTTAGTGTTGAAAAACCACTTTTCGCACTTGTGTTGGTGCAGGAAACCACTTTTGCTCTTGTATTAGTGTGGAAAAAACACTTTTCGCACTTGTGTTAGTGTTGAAAAACCACTTTTCGCACTTGTGTTAGTGTTGAAAAACCACTTTTCGCACTTGTGTTAGTGTTGAAAAACCACTTTTCGCACTTGTGTTGGTGCAGGAAACCACTTTTGCACTTGTATTAGTGTGGAAAAAACACTTTTCGCACTTGTGTTAGTGTTGAAAAACCACTTTTCGCACTTGTGTTGGTGCAGGAAACCACTTTTGCTCTTGCATTAGTGTGGAAAAAACACTTTTCGCACTTGTGTTAGTGTGGAAAAAACACTTTTCGCACTTGTGTTAGTGTTGAAAAACCACTTTTTGCACTTGTGTTAGTGTTGAAAAACCACTTTTCGCACTTGTGTTGGTGCAGGAAACAACTTTTGCACTTGTATTAGTGTGGAAAAAACACTTTTTGCACTTGTGATAGTGTTGAAAAACCACTTTTCGCACTGTGTTAGTGTTGAAAAACCACTTTTCGCACTTGTGTTAGTGTTGAAAAACCACTTTTCGCACTTGTGTTGGTGCAGGAAACCACTTTTACACTTGCATTAGTGTGGAAAAAACACTTTTCGCACTTGTGTTAGTGTTGAAAAACCACTTTTTGCACTTGTGTTAGTGTTGAAAAACCACTTTTCGCACTTGTGTTGGTGCAGGAAACCACTTTTGCACTTGTATTAGTGTGGAAAAAACACTTTTCGCACTTGTGTTAGTGTTGAAAAACCACTTTTCGCACTTGTGTTAGTGTTGAAAAACCACTTTTCGCACTTGTGTTAGTGTTGAAAAACCACTTTTCGCACTTGTGTTGGTGCAGGAAACCACTTTTGCACTTGTATTAGTGTGGAAAAAACACTTTTCGCACTTGTGTTAGTGTTGAAAAACCACTTTTCGCACTTGTGTTGGTGCAGGAAACCACTTTTGCTCTTGCATTAGTGTGGAAAAAACACTTTTCGCACTTGTGTTAGTGTGGAAAAAACACTTTTCGCACTTGTGTTAGTGTTGAAAAACCACTTTTTGCACTTGTGTTAGTGTTGAAAAACCACTTTTCGCACTTGTGTTGGTGCAGGAAACAACTTTTGCACTTGTATTAGTGTGGAAAAAACACTTTTTGCACTTGTGATAGTGTTGAAAAACCACTTTTCGCACTGTGTTAGTGTTGAAAAACCACTTTTCGCACTTGTGTTAGTGTTGAAAAACCACTTTTCGCACTTGTGTTGGTGCAGGAAACCACTTTTACACTTGTATTAGTGTGGAAAAAACACTTTTCGCACTTGTGTTAGTGTTGAAAAACCACTTTTCGCACTTGTGTTAGTGTTGAAAAACCACTTTTCGCACTTGTGTTGGTGCAGGAAACCACTTTTGCACTTGTATTAGTGTGGAAAAAACACTTTTTGCACTTGTGATAGTGTTGAAAAACCACTTTTTGCACTTGTGTTAGTGTTGAAAAACCACTTTTCGCACTTGTGTTGGTGCAGGAAACCACTTTTGCACTTGTATTAGTGTGGAAAAACCACTTTTCGCACTTGTGTTAGTGTTGAAAAACCACTTTTCGCACTTGTGTTAGTGTTGAAAAACCACATTTCGCACTTGTGTTGGTGCAGGAAACCACTTTTGCTCTTGTATTAGTGTGGAAAAAACACTTTTCGCACTTGTGTTAGTGTTGAAAAACCACTTTTCGCACTTGTGTTGGTGCAGGAAACGACTTAGCACTTGTATTAGTGTGGAAAAAACACTTTTCGCACTTGTGTTAGTGTTGAAAAACCACTTTTCGCACTTGTGTTAGTGTTGAAAAACCACTTTTCGCACTTGTGTTAGTGTTGAAAAACCACTTTTCGCACTTGTGTTAGTGTTGAAAAACCACTTTTCGCACTTGTGTTGGTGCAGGAAACCACTTTTGCACTTGTATTGGTGTGGAAAAAACACTTTTTGCACTTGTGATAGTGTTGAAAAACCACTTTTTGCACTTGTGTTAGTGTTGAAAAACCACTTTTCGCACTTGTGTTGGTGCAGGAAACCACTTTTGCACTTGTATTAGTGTGTCAAAAACCACTTTTTGCACTTGTGTTATTGTTGAAAAACCACTTTTCGCACTTGTGTTAGTGTTGAAAAACCACTTTTCGCACTTGTGTTAGTGTTGAAAAACCACTTTTCGCACTTGTGTTGGTGCAGGAAACCACTTTTGCACTTGTATTGGTGTGGAAAAAACACTTTTCGCACTTGTGTTAGTGTTGAAAAACCACTTTTCGCACTTGTGTTAGTGTTGAAAAACCACTTTTCGCACTTGTGTTAGTGTTGAAAAACCACTTTTCGCACTTGTGTTAGTGTTGAAAAACCACTTTTCGCACTTGTGTTGGTGCAGGAAACCACTTTTGCACTTGTATTAGTGTGGAAAAAACACTTTTCGCACTTGTGTTAGTGTTGAAAAACCACTTTTCGCACTTGTGTTGGTGCAGGAAACCACTTTTGCTCTTGCATTAGTGTGGAAAAAACACTTTTCGCACTTGTGTTAGTGTGGAAAAAACACTTTTCGCACTTGTGTTAGTGTTGAAAAACCACTTTTTGCACTTGTGTTAGTGTTGAAAAACCACTTTTCGCACTTGTGTTGGTGCAGGAAACAACTTTTGCACTTGTATTAGTGTGGAAAAAACACTTTTTGCACTTGTGATAGTGTTGAAAAACCACTTTTCGCACTGTGTTAGTGTTGAAAAACCACTTTTCGCACTTGTGTTAGTGTTGAAAAACCACTTTTCGCACTTGTGTTGGTGCAGGAAACCACTTTTACACTTGTATTAGTGTGGAAAAAACACTTTTCGCACTTGTGTTAGTGTTGAAAAACCACTTTTCGCACTTGTGTTAGTGTTGAAAAACCACTTTTCGCACTTGTGTTGGTGCAGGAAACCACTTTTGCACTTGTATTAGTGTGGAAAAAACACTTTTTGCACTTGTGATAGTGTTGAAAAACCACTTTTTGCACTTGTGTTAGTGTTGAAAAACCACTTTTCGCACTTGTGTTGGTGCAGGAAACCACTTTTGCACTTGTATTAGTGTGGAAAAACCACTTTTCGCACTTGTGTTAGTGTTGAAAAACCACTTTTCGCACTTGTGTTAGTGTTGAAAAACCACATTTCGCACTTGTGTTGGTGCAGGAAACCACTTTTGCTCTTGTATTAGTGTGGAAAAAACACTTTTCGCACTTGTGTTAGTGTTGAAAAACCACTTTTCGCACTTGTGTTGGTGCAGGAAACGACTTAGCACTTGTATTAGTGTGGAAAAAACACTTTTCGCACTTGTGTTAGTGTTGAAAAACCACTTTTCGCACTTGTGTTAGTGTTGAAAAACCACTTTTCGCACTTGTGTTAGTGTTGAAAAACCACTTTTCGCACTTGTGTTAGTGTTGAAAAACCACTTTTCGCACTTGTGTTGGTGCAGGAAACCACTTTTGCACTTGTATTGGTGTGGAAAAAACACTTTTTGCACTTGTGATAGTGTTGAAAAACCACTTTTTGCACTTGTGTTAGTGTTGAAAAACCACTTTTCGCACTTGTGTTGGTGCAGGAAACCACTTTTGCACTTGTATTAGTGTGTCAAAAACCACTTTTTGCACTTGTGTTATTGTTGAAAAACCACTTTTCGCACTTGTGTTAGTGTTGAAAAACCACTTTTCGCACTTGTGTTAGTGTTGAAAAACCACTTTTCGCACTTGTGTTGGTGCAGGAAACCACTTTTGCACTTGTATTGGTGTGGAAAAAACACTTTTTGCACTTGTGATAGTGTTGAAAAACCACTTTTTGCACTTGTGTTAGTGTTGAAAAACCACTTTTCGCACTTGTGTTGGTGCAGGAAACCACTTTTGCACTTGTATTAGTGTGTCAAAAACCACTTTTTGCACTTGTGTTATTGTTGAAAAACCACTTTTCGCACTTGTGTTAGTGTTGAAAAACCACTTTTCGCACTTGTGTTGGTGCAGGAAACCACTTTTGCTCTTGTATTAGTGTGGAAAAACCACTTTTCGCACTTGTGTTAGTGTTGAAAAACCACTTTTCGCACTTGTGTTGGTGCAGGAAACCACTTTTGCTCTTGTATTAGTGTGGAAAAACCACTTTTCGCACTTGTGTTAGTGTTGAAAAACCACTTTTCGCACTTGTGTTGGTGCAGGAAACCACTTTTGCACTTGTATTAGTGTGGAAAAAACACTTTTCGCACTTGTGTTAGTGTTGAAAAACCACTTTTTGCACTTGTGTTAGTGTTGAAAAAACACTTTTCGCACTTGTGTTGGTGCAGGAAACCACTTTTGCACTTGTATTAGTGTGGAAAAAACACTTTTTGCACTTGTGATAGTGTTGAAAAACCACTTTTCGCACTGTGTTAGTGTTGAAAAACCACTTTTCGCACTTGTGTTAGTGTTGAAAAACCACTTTTCGCACTTGTGTTGGTGCAGGAAACCACTTTTACACTTGTATTAGTGTGGAAAAAACACTTTTCGCACTTGTGTTAGTGTTGAAAAACCACTTTTCGCACTTGTGTTAGTGTTGAAAAACCACTTTTCGCACTTGTGTTGGTGCAGGAAACCACTTTTGCACTTGTATTAGTGTGGAAAAACCACTTTTTGCACTTGTGTTAGTGTTGAAAAACCACTTTTCGCACTTGTGTTGGTGCAGGAAACCACTTTTGCACTTGTATTAGTGTGGAAAAACCACTTTTCGCACTTGTGTTGGTGCAGGAAACCACTTTTGCACTTGTATTAGTGTGGAAAAACCACTTTTCGCAATTGTGTTAGTGTTGAAAAACCACTTTTCGCACTTGTGTTAGTGTTGAAAAACCACTTTTTGCACTTGTGTTGGTGCAGGAAACCACTTTTGCACGTGTATTAGTGTGGAAAATACACTTTTTGCACTTGTGATAGTGTTGAAAAACCACTTTTCGCACTTGTGTTAGTGTTGAAAAACCACTTTTCGCACTTGTGTTAGTGTTGAAAAACCACTTTTCGCACTTGTGTTGGTGCAGGAAACCACTTTTGCACTTGTATTAGTGTGGAAAAAACACTTTTTGCACTTGTGATAGTGTTGAAAAACCACTTTTCGCACTTGTGTTAGTGTTGAAAAACCACTTTTCGCACTTGTGTTGGTGCAGGAAACCACTTTTGCACTTGTATTAGTGTGGAAAAACCACTTTTCGCACTTGTGTTGGTGCAGGAAACCACTTTTACACTTGTATTAGTGTGGAAAAAACACTTTTCGCACTTGTGTTAGTGTTGAAAAACCACTTTTCGCACTTGTGTTAGTGTTGAAAAACCACTTTTCGCACTTGTGTTGGTGCAGGAAACCACTTTTGCACTTGTATTAGTGTGGAAAAAACACTTTTTGCACTTGTGATAGTGTTGAAAAACCACTTTTTGCACTTGTGTTAGTGTTGAAAAACCACTTTTCGCACTTGTGTTGGTGCAGGAAACCACTTTTGCACTTGTATTAGTGTGGAAAAACCACTTTTCGCACTTGTGTTAGTGTTGAAAAACCACTTTTCGCACTTGTGTTAGTGTTGAAAAACCACTTTTCGCACTTGTGTTGGTGCAGGAAACCACTTTTGCTCTTGTATTAGTGTGGAAAAAACACTTTTCGCACTTGTGTTAGTGTTGAAAAACCACTTTTCGCACTTGTGTTAGTGTTGAAAAACCACTTTTCGCACTTGTGTTAGTGTTGAAAAACCACTTTTCGCACTTGTGTTGGTGCAGGAAACCACTTTTGCACTTGTATTAGTGTGGAAAAAACACTTTTCGCACTTGTGTTAGTGTTGAAAAACCACTTTTCGCACTTGTGTTGGTGCAGGAAACCACTTTTGCTCTTGCATTAGTGTGGAAAAAACACTTTTCGCACTTGTGTTAGTGTGGAAAAAACACTTTTCGCACTTGTGTTAGTGTTGAAAAACCACTTTTTGCACTTGTGTTAGTGTTGAAAAACCACTTTTCGCACTTGTGTTGGTGCAGGAAACAACTTTTGCACTTGTATTAGTGTGGAAAAAACACTTTTTGCACTTGTGATAGTGTTGAAAAACCACTTTTCGCACTGTGTTAGTGTTGAAAAACCACTTTTCGCACTTGTGTTAGTGTTGAAAAACCACTTTTCGCACTTGTGTTGGTGCAGGAAACCACTTTTACACTTGCATTAGTGTGGAAAAAACACTTTTCGCACTTGTGTTAGTGTTGAAAAACCACTTTTCGCACTTGTGTTAGTGTTGAAAAACCACTTTTCGCACTTGTGTTGGTGCAGGAAACCACTTTTGCACTTGTATTAGTGTGGAAAAAACACTTTTCGCACTTGTGTTAGTGTTGAAAAACCACTTTTCGCACTTGTGTTAGTGTTGAAAAACCACTTTTCGCACTTGTGTTAGTGTTGAAAACCACTTTTCGCACTTGTGTTGGTGCAGGAAACCACTTTTGCACTTGTATTAGTGTGGAAAAAACACTTTTCGCACTTGTGTTAGTGTTGAAAAACCACTTTTCGCACTTGTGTTGGTGCAGGAAACCACTTTTGCTCTTGCATTAGTGTGGAAAAAACACTTTTCGCACTTGTGTTAGTGTGGAAAAAACACTTTTCGCACTTGTGTTAGTGTTGAAAAACCACTTTTTGCACTTGTGTTAGTGTTGAAAAACCACTTTTCGCACTTGTGTTGGTGCAGGAAACAACTTTTGCACTTGTATTAGTGTGGAAAAAACACTTTTTGCACTTGTGATAGTGTTGAAAAACCACTTTTCGCACTGTGTTAGTGTTGAAAAACCACTTTTCGCACTTGTGTTAGTGTTGAAAAACCACTTTTCGCACTTGTGTTGGTGCAGGAAACCACTTTTACACTTGTATTAGTGTGGAAAAAACACTTTTCGCACTTGTGTTAGTGTTGAAAAACCACTTTTCGCACTTGTGTTAGTGTTGAAAAACCACTTTTCGCACTTGTGTTGGTGCAGGAAACCACTTTTGCACTTGTATTAGTGTGGAAAAAACACTTTTTGCACTTGTGATAGTGTTGAAAAACCACTTTTTGCACTTGTGTTAGTGTTGAAAAACCACTTTTCGCACTTGTGTTGGTGCAGGAAACCACTTTTGCACTTGTATTAGTGTGGAAAAACCACTTTTCGCACTTGTGTTAGTGTTGAAAAACCACTTTTCGCACTTGTGTTAGTGTTGAAAAACCACATTTCGCACTTGTGTTGGTGCAGGAAACCACTTTTGCTCTTGTATTAGTGTGGAAAAAACACTTTTCGCACTTGTGTTAGTGTTGAAAAACCACTTTTCGCACTTGTGTTGGTGCAGGAAACGACTTAGCACTTGTATTAGTGTGGAAAAAACACTTTTCGCACTTGTGTTAGTGTTGAAAAACCACTTTTCGCACTTGTGTTAGTGTTGAAAAACCACTTTTCGCACTTGTGTTAGTGTTGAAAAACCACTTTTCGCACTTGTGTTAGTGTTGAAAAACCACTTTTCGCACTTGTGTTGGTGCAGGAAACACTTTTGCACTTGTATTGGTGTGGAAAAAACACTTTTTGCACTTGTGATAGTGTTGAAAAACCACTTTTTGCACTTGTGTTAGTGTTGAAAAACCACTTTTCGCACTTGTGTTGGTGCAGGAAACCACTTTTGCACTTGTATTAGTGTGTCAAAAACCACTTTTTGCACTTGTGTTATTGTTGAAAAACCACTTTTCGCACTTGTGTTAGTGTTGAAAAACACTTTTCGCACTTGTGTTAGTGTTGAAAAACCACTTTTCGCACTTGTGTTGGTGCAGGAAACCACTTTTGCACTTGTATTGGTGTGGAAAAAACACTTTTCGCACTTGTGTTAGTGTTGAAAAACCACTTTTCGCACTTGTGTTAGTGTTGAAAAACCACTTTTCGCACTTGTGTTAGTGTTGAAAAACCACTTTTCGCACTTGTGTTAGTGTTGAAAAACCACTTTTCGCACTTGTGTTGGTGCAGGAAACCACTTTTGCACTTGTATTAGTGTGGAAAAAACACTTTTCGCACTTGTGTTAGTGTTGAAAAACCACTTTTCGCACTTGTGTTGGTGCAGGAAACCACTTTTGCTCTTGCATTAGTGTGGAAAAAACACTTTTCGCACTTGTGTTAGTGTGGAAAAAACACTTTTCGCACTTGTGTTAGTGTTGAAAAACCACTTTTTGCACTTGTGTTAGTGTTGAAAAACCACTTTTCGCACTTGTGTTGGTGCAGGAAACAACTTTTGCACTTGTATTAGTGTGGAAAAAACACTTTTTGCACTTGTGATAGTGTTGAAAAACCACTTTTCGCACTGTGTTAGTGTTGAAAAACCACTTTTCGCACTTGTGTTAGTGTTGAAAAACCACTTTTCGCACTTGTGTTGGTGCAGGAAACCACTTTTACACTTGTATTAGTGTGGAAAAAACACTTTTCGCACTTGTGTTAGTGTTGAAAAACCACTTTTCGCACTTGTGTTAGTGTTGAAAAACCACTTTTCGCACTTGTGTTGGTGCAGGAAACCACTTTTGCACTTGTATTAGTGTGGAAAAAACACTTTTTGCACTTGTGATAGTGTTGAAAAACCACTTTTTGCACTTGTGTTAGTGTTGAAAAACCACTTTTCGCACTTGTGTTGGTGCAGGAAACCACTTTTGCACTTGTATTAGTGTGGAAAAACCACTTTTCGCACTTGTGTTAGTGTTGAAAAACCACTTTTCGCACTTGTGTTAGTGTTGAAAAACCACATTTCGCACTTGTGTTGGTGCAGGAAACCACTTTTGCTCTTGTATTAGTGTGGAAAAAACACTTTTCGCACTTGTGTTAGTGTTGAAAAACCACTTTTCGCACTTGTGTTGGTGCAGGAAACGACTTAGCACTTGTATTAGTGTGGAAAAAACACTTTTCGCACTTGTGTTAGTGTTGAAAAACCACTTTTCGCACTTGTGTTAGTGTTGAAAAACCACTTTTCGCACTTGTGTTAGTGTTGAAAAACCACTTTTCGCACTTGTGTTAGTGTTGAAAAACCACTTTTCGCACTTGTGTTGGTGCAGGAAACCACTTTTGCACTTGTATTGGTGTGGAAAAAACACTTTTTGCACTTGTGATAGTGTTGAAAAACCACTTTTTGCACTTGTGTTAGTGTTGAAAAACCACTTTTCGCACTTGTGTTGGTGCAGGAAACCACTTTTGCACTTGTATTAGTGTGTCAAAAACCACTTTTTGCACTTGTGTTATTGTTGAAAAACCACTTTTCGCACTTGTGTTAGTGTTGAAAAACCACTTTTCGCACTTGTGTTAGTGTTGAAAAACCACTTTTCGCACTTGTGTTGGTGCAGGAAACCACTTTTGCACTTGTATTGGTGTGGAAAAAACACTTTTTGCACTTGTGATAGTGTTGAAAAACCACTTTTTGCACTTGTGTTAGTGTTGAAAAACCACTTTTCGCACTTGTGTTGGTGCAGGAAACCACTTTTGCACTTGTATTAGTGTGTCAAAAACCACTTTTTGCACTTGTGTTATTGTTGAAAAACCACTTTTCGCACTTGTGTTAGTGTTGAAAAACACCACTTTTCGCACTTGTGTTGGTGCAGGAAACCACTTTTGCACTTGTATTAGTGTGGAAAAAACACTTTTCGCACTTGTGTTAGTGTTGAAAAACCACTTTTTGCACTTGTGTTAGTGTTGAAAAAACACTTTTCGCACTTGTGTTGGTGCAGGAAACCACTTTTGCACTTGTATTAGTGTGGAAAAAACACTTTTTGCACTTGTGATAGTGTTGAAAAACCACTTTTCGCACTGTGTTAGTGTTGAAAAACCACTTTTCGCACTTGTGTTAGTGTTGAAAAACCACTTTTCGCACTTGTGTTGGTGCAGGAAACCACTTTTACACTTGTATTAGTGTGGAAAAAACACTTTTCGCACTTGTGTTAGTGTTGAAAAACCACTTTTCGCACTTGTGTTAGTGTTGAAAAACCACTTTTCGCACTTGTGTTGGTGCAGGAAACCACTTTTGCACTTGTATTAGTGTGGAAAAACCACTTTTTGCACTTGTGTTAGTGTTGAAAAACCACTTTTCGCACTTGTGTTGGTGCAGGAAACCACTTTTGCACTTGTATTAGTGTGGAAAAACCACTTTTCGCACTTGTGTTGGTGCAGGAAACCACTTTTGCACTTGTATTAGTGTGGAAAAACCACTTTTCGCACTTGTGTTAGTGTTGAAAAACCACTTTTCGCACTTGTGTTAGTGTTGAAAAACCACTTTTTGCACTTGTGTTGGTGCAGGAAACCACTTTTGCACGTGTATTAGTGTGGAAAATACACTTTTTGCACTTGTGATAGTGTTGAAAAACCACTTTTCGCACTTGTGTTAGTGTTGAAAAACCACTTTTCGCACTTGTGTTAGTGTTGAAAAACCACTTTTCGCACTTGTGTTGGTGCAGGAAACCACTTTTGCACTTGTATTAGTGTGGAAAAAACACTTTTTGCACTTGTGATAGTGTTGAAAAACCACTTTTCGCACTTGTGTTAGTGTTGAAAAACCACTTTTCGCACTTGTGTTGGTGCAGGAAACCACTTTTGCACTTGTATTAGTGTGGAAAAACCACTTTTCGCACTTGTGTTGGTGCAGGAAACCACTTTTACACTTGTATTAGTGTGGAAAAAACACTTTTCGCACTTGTGTTAGTGTTGAAAAACCACTTTTCGCACTTGTGTTAGTGTTGAAAAACCACTTTTCGCACTTGTGTTGGTGCAGGAAACCACTTTTGCACTTGTATTAGTGTGGAAAAAACACTTTTTGCACTTGTGATAGTGTTGAAAAACCACTTTTTGCACTTGTGTTAGTGTTGAAAAACCACTTTTCGCACTTGTGTTGGTGCAGGAAACCACTTTTGCACTTGTATTAGTGTGGAAAAACCACTTTTCGCACTTGTGTTAGTGTTGAAAAACCACTTTTCGCACTTGTGTTAGTGTTGAAAAACCACTTTTCGCACTTGTGTTGGTGCAGGAAACCACTTTTGCTCTTGTATTAGTGTGGAAAAAACACTTTTCGCACTTGTGTTAGTGTTGAAAAACCACTTTTCGCACTTGTGTTAGTGTTGAAAAACCACTTTTCGCACTTGTGTTAGTGTTGAAAAACCACTTTTCGCACTTGTGTTGGTGCAGGAAACCACTTTTGCACTTGTATTAGTGTGGAAAAAACACTTTTCGCACTTGTGTTAGTGTTGAAAAACCACTTTTCGCACTTGTGTTGGTGCAGGAAACCACTTTTGCTCTTGCATTAGTGTGGAAAAAACACTTTTCGCACTTGTGTTAGTGTGGAAAAAACACTTTTCGCACTTGTGTTAGTGTTGAAAAACCACTTTTTGCACTTGTGTTAGTGTTGAAAAACCACTTTTCGCACTTGTGTTGGTGCAGGAAACAACTTTTGCACTTGTATTAGTGTGGAAAAAACACTTTTTGCACTTGTGATAGTGTTGAAAAACCACTTTTCGCACTGTGTTAGTGTTGAAAAACCACTTTTCGCACTTGTGTTAGTGTTGAAAAACCACTTTTCGCACTTGTGTTGGTGCAGGAAACCACTTTTACACTTGCATTAGTGTGGAAAAAACACTTTTCGCACTTGTGTTAGTGTTGAAAAACCACTTTTCGCACTTGTGTTAGTGTTGAAAAACCACTTTTCGCACTTGTGTTGGTGCAGGAAACCACTTTTGCACTTGTATTAGTGTGGAAAAAACACTTTTCGCACTTGTGTTAGTGTTGAAAAACCACTTTTCGCACTTGTGTTAGTGCTGAAAAACCACTTTTCGCACTTGTGTTAGTGTTGAAAAACCACTTTTCGCACTTGTGTTGGTGCAGGAAACCACTTTTGCACTTGTATTAGTGTGGAAAAAACACTTTTCGCACTTGTGTTAGTGTTGAAAAACCACTTTTCGCACTTGTGTTGGTGCAGGAAACCACTTTTGCTCTTGCATTAGTGTGGAAAAAACACTTTTCGCACTTGTGTTAGTGTGGAAAAAACACTTTTCGCACTTGTGTTAGTGTTGAAAAACCACTTTTTGCACTTGTGTTAGTGTTGAAAAACCACTTTTCGCACTTGTGTTGGTGCAGGAAACAACTTTTGCACTTGTATTAGTGTGGAAAAAACACTTTTTGCACTTGTGATAGTGTTGAAAAACCACTTTTCGCACTGTGTTAGTGTTGAAAAACCACTTTTCGCACTTGTGTTAGTGTTGAAAAACCACTTTTCGCACTTGTGTTGGTGCAGGAAACCACTTTTACACTTGTATTAGTGTGGAAAAAACACTTTTCGCACTTGTGTTAGTGTTGAAAAACCACTTTTCGCACTTGTGTTAGTGTTGAAAAACCACTTTTCGCACTTGTGTTGGTGCAGGAAACCACTTTTGCACTTGTATTAGTGTGGAAAAAACACTTTTTGCACTTGTGATAGTGTTGAAAAACCACTTTTTGCACTTGTGTTAGTGTTGAAAAACCACTTTTCGCACTTGTGTTGGTGCAGGAAACCACTTTTGCACTTGTATTAGTGTGGAAAAACCACTTTTCGCACTTGTGTTAGTGTTGAAAAACCACTTTTCGCACTTGTGTTAGTGTTGAAAAACCACTTTTCGCACTTGTGTTGGTGCAGGAAACCACTTTTGCTCTTGTATTAGTGTGGAAAAAACACTTTTCGCACTTGTGTTAGTGTTGAAAAACCACTTTTCGCACTTGTGTTGGTGCAGGAAACGACTTAGCACTTGTATTAGTGTGGAAAAAACACTTTTCGCACTTGTGTTAGTGTTGAAAAACCACTTTTCGCACTTGTGTTAGTGTTGAAAAACCACTTTTCGCACTTGTGTTAGTGTTGAAAAACCACTTTTCGCACTTGTGTTAGTGTTGAAAAACCACTTTTCGCACTTGTGTTGGTGCAGGAAACCACTTTTGCACTTGTATTGGTGTGGAAAAAACACTTTTTGCACTTGTGATAGTGTTGAAAAACCACTTTTTGCACTTGTGTTAGTGTTGAAAAACCACTTTTCGCACTTGTGTTGGTGCAGGAAACCACTTTTGCACTTGTATTAGTGTGTCAAAAACCACTTTTTGCACTTGTGTTATTGTTGAAAAACCACTTTTCGCACTTGTGTTAGTGTTGAAAAACCACTTTTCGCACTTGTGTTGGTGCAGGAAACCACTTTTGCTCTTGTATTAGTGTGGAAAAACCACTTTTCGCACTTGTGTTAGTGTTGAAAAACCACTTTTCGCACTTGTGTTGGTGCAGGAAACCACTTTTGCTCTTGTATTAGTGTGGAAAAACCACTTTTCGCACTTGTGTTAGTGTTGAAAAACCACTTTTCGCACTTGTGTTGGTGCAGGAAACCACTTTTGCACTTGTATTAGTGTGGAAAAAAACACTTTTCGCACTTGTGTTAGTGTTGAAAAACCACTTTTTGCACTTGTGTTAGTGTTGAAAAAACACTTTTCGCACTTGTGTTGGTGCAGGAAACCACTTTTGCACTTGTATTAGTGTGGAAAAAACACTTTTTGCACTTGTGATAGTGTTGAAAAACCACTTTTCGCACTGTGTTAGTGTTGAAAAACCACTTTTCGCACTTGTGTTAGTGTTGAAAAACCACTTTTCGCACTTGTGTTGGTGCAGGAAACCACTTTTACACTTGCATTAGTGTGGAAAAAACACTTTTCGCACTTGTGTTAGTGTTGAAAAACCACTTTTCGCACTTGTGTTAGTGTTGAAAAACCACTTTTCGCACTTGTGTTGGTGCAGGAAACCACTTTTGCACTTGTATTAGTGTGGAAAAAACACTTTTCGCACTTGTGTTAGTGTTGAAAAACCACTTTTCGCACTTGTGTTAGTGTTGAAAAACCACTTTTCGCACTTGTGTTAGTGTTGAAAAACCACTTTTCGCACTTGTGTTGGTGCAGGAAACCACTTTTGCACTTGTATTAGTGTGGAAAAAACACTTTTCGCACTTGTGTTAGTGTTGAAAAACCACTTTTTCGCACTTGTGTTGGTGCAGGAAACCACTTTTGCTCTTGCATTAGTGTGGAAAAAACACTTTTCGCACTTGTGTTAGTGTGGAAAAAACACTTTTCGCACTTGTGTTAGTGTTGAAAAACCACTTTTTGCACTTGTGTTAGTGTTGAAAAACCACTTTTCGCACTTGTGTTGGTGCAGGAAACAACTTTTGCACTTGTATTAGTGTGGAAAAAACACTTTTTGCACTTGTGATAGTGTTGAAAAACCACTTTTCGCACTGTGTTAGTGTTGAAAAACCACTTTTCGCACTTGTGTTGGTGCAGGAAACCACTTTTGCACTTGTATTAGTGTGGAAAAACCACTTTTCGCACTTGTGTTGGTGCAGGAAACCACTTTTACACTTGTATTAGTGTGGAAAAAACACTTTTCGCACTTGTGTTAGTGTTGAAAAACCACTTTTCGCACTTGTGTTAGTGTTGAAAAACCACTTTTCGCACTTGTGTTGGTGCAGGAAACCACTTTTGCACTTGTATTAGTGTGGAAAAAACACTTTTTGCACTTGTGATAGTGTTGAAAAACCACTTTTTGCACTTGTGTTAGTGTTGAAAAACCACTTTTCGCACTTGTGTTGGTGCAGGAAACCACTTTTGCACTTGTATTAGTGTGGAAAAACCACTTTTCGCACTTGTGTTAGTGTTGAAAAACCACTTTTCGCACTTGTGTTAGTGTTGAAAAACCACTTTTCGCACTTGTGTTGGTGCAGGAAACCACTTTTGCTCTTGTATTAGTGTGGAAAAAACACTTTTCGCACTTGTGTTAGTGTTGAAAAACCACTTTTCGCACTTGTGTTAGTGTTGAAAAACCACTTTTCGCACTTGTGTTAGTGTTGAAAAACCACTTTTCGCACTTGTGTTGGTGCAGGAAACCACTTTTGCACTTGTATTAGTGTGGAAAAAACACTTTTCGCACTTGTGTTAGTGTTGAAAAACCACTTTTCGCACTTGTGTTGGTGCAGGAAACCACTTTTGCTCTTGCATTAGTGTGGAAAAAACACTTTTCGCACTTGTGTTAGTGTGGAAAAAACACTTTTCGCACTTGTGTTAGTGTTGAAAAACCACTTTTTGCACTTGTGTTAGTGTTGAAAAACCACTTTTCGCACTTGTGTTGGTGCAGGAAACAACTTTTGCACTTGTATTAGTGTGGAAAAAACACTTTTTGCACTTGTGATAGTGTTGAAAAACCACTTTTCGCACTGTGTTAGTGTTGAAAAACCACTTTTCGCACTTGTGTTAGTGTTGAAAAACCACTTTTCGCACTTGTGTTGGTGCAGGAAACCACTTTTACACTTGCATTAGTGTGGAAAAAACACTTTTCGCACTTGTGTTAGTGTTGAAAAACCACTTTTCGCACTTGTG